>NC_138238.1:39437350-39532350 GCF_964197995.2 Scardinius erythrophthalmus
CTGGTGTTTTGTGAATGTATGACCTGGTGTGGAATTGCTCGCAGTTGCTCGCCATACAGAATGTTCAGTAGGCCTACAGCTGTTACTGGAAACAGAACTTTTAACTTTTAAAACAGAGTTTTAGAATTGCCATCCAGGGTTATAATTGTCAACTAAAACTAAACATAGTAAATATAGGACAGAACACATGTTGGGTTCATTTTACCCAGCAAATTGGGTTGTTTATTTAACCCAGCACAATGGGTTGTTTCTATAGTAGGCTACTATTTTTTTTATTTTTATTTTTTTACTTACTTACTTTTTTTTTTTACATACATGAATTCATGTTTACGGATTACCTTAAATCCTTAAAACTTCCAAAATCCAAAATCTGGGGTCTGGATCTGGGTTACACCAAAACTGGGTTGTTATGTCTGACCCAGGATCTGGGTTACACCAAAACTGGGTTGTTACGTCTGACCCAGGATCTGGGTTACACAAAAACTGGGTTGTTACGTCTGACCCAGGAGCTGGGTTACACCAAAACTGGGTTGTTATGTCTGACCCAGGATCTGGGTTACACCAAAACTGGGTTGTTATGTCTGACCCAGGATCTGGGTTACACCAAAACTGGGTTGTTACGTCTGACCCAGGAGCTGGGTTACACAAAACTGGGTTGTTACGTCTGACCCAGGAGCTGGGTTACACCAAAACTGGGTTGTTACGTCTGACTCAGGAGCTGGGTTACACAAAACTGGGTTGTTACGTCTGACCCAGGAGCTGGGTTACACCAAAACTGGGTTGTTACGTCTGACCCAGGAGCTGGGTTACACAAAACCGGGTTGTTATGTCTGGCCCAGGAGCTGGGTTACACAAAAACTATCCAAACACTGAAAAAAATAACCCCATAAAATGACTCAAAAGGCTCAACCCAGGATTTGGATAGAAAAAAATAACCCAATACTTTTTAGAGTGTGAAAGCATTATTCAAGACATTTCTCCTCATATAGAATCTTTTTGGCATGAATGGTTCCTTAAAACTCAAGAATCCTATAGTTCTATATTGAACCCCATTGAACTTTTTATTCTGAGAGTATAGTATCTCAATGATGGTGAAGTAACTGTGTTGTTCATCATTCGGTTGATGTATCTGTGGCCTAGAGAGCAAAAGGCCAGGAAAGAGTGTCCAGAATGGCACAAACCCTATCAGCAAGAAGAATGTCCCAGTTTTCCCGGTGGGCCGACGTGCTTTTTGGGCTGATACATCTCATACTCATACATCATTTTTATTATTATTATTTTTTCTTTTCTTTTTTAACGGCCCATAAAATGTGTACATCGGCGGCCCATTCGTTTTGTTTTGTTTTGTTTTGTTTTGTTTTGCTTAATTGGCGGCGCTGGGTTTGTGCCGGTGTAATGCATTGGTCAAAGTCAGTGTTAGTTTTTTTTTTCTGACAGACCGGCCCATGAAACACGTAGATCAGCAGTTCATTGGTTCTTTCCTTGATTGACATTGGGCTGGCCCAATCACAACTTCAAACGAGTGAGCGAGCGTGCAGCAGTGTCAGTGTGTATCTGTCAAAATAGTCAGCGAGATGGAGAAGAAACGCAAGGAATGTGCAGAGAAATAGCGTGAAACAATAGAACCAGGCCCTTAAAGCAGACACTGTAAACTGTGTCAAAATATATGTTTTCTGCCCTTCATCAGCTCCTGTGATGATGAGGATAGTGCGGAGGATCAGGAGAGAGATGAGAAAGTGTAGAGCCTGCGGTAAGCAGAACTACTTTCAAAACACTTAGGCTATGTCATGAGTGTAGGAACCCATAACCCAGTTACAGATTATTTCCACATCTGCATAGTTGACGATTACCGCAATTCACTAGAAATTTAACGAGACGCGTTTGTAAATCATGTTTTCCGCCAAAATAAAAGCTTGATGCAGTTTGCGTCAAAATAAAAGATCATGTGCTTATCTCTTTCAAGTATAGAAATTGGTACAAAACTAATTATGAAAGTTTCCTTTATTTTTTAGTGCATTTGTTTTACAAAATATGGCTATTACTGTCATTGGATTAATATTAGGCTATAACTATTATTATGTAGTAGGTGTAATGTAAATAGACACTGTAACTAAAAGAGGTTTGAATTTTTCTTTGTTTAATTTGCTCACTGAATATGGGTTGGAGCTTTTCATTTTGAACTCTCAAAGTGCACCTGATTGATAAATTTAACATTAAAATGCACAAAATTTTCTCACAGGGGGCATGTCCCCGAACCCCCCTAGAAAGGTCGAGGTTCACCCACCATAGTTTTACCAAAAATCCTGTGAGAAACACTGGTATTGCTATGCCAATGCAGCTTATAGCTTGTTTCAGGATTCATCACTGTGGAGTATAGTTCAACTGTATTAATAAATGTCAAATTTTTACTTATTTCATCTGTTAACTCTCACTCGTTCCTATACTCACTCATTACCTGGCATTAGTGGTTTTAAGGAATAGGAGATGGTATGCATATAAAATGGGTTAAAATGTAATTTAGAAATGTAACCCAACGGCTGGGGTTGTCCCTATTTGACCCAAATTTGGGTTAAAACAACCCAGCATTTTCTTTTTGTGCGAAAATCAATTGTTTTTGAAGAAAACAGACCTCTGTGATAAAACAAAACTGACCATTTATTAATGGTAAACCTTGAATATTTTACGATCTTTGGGACAGGCAATTGGTTAATTAGATGCAGCTTAGCCATATATACTTAATGTTGACAGCTTTCTATTCTTCAGTATGTGTGTGTAGTATAGCATGGGTATGTATCACTATCACCCATAGTAGGAGGTACTTAGGTTTATGAAGAGATACAATTGCTTTATGAACAGATTTAATCTTGACAGAATGATGACAGAATTTTCATTTTTGGGTGAACAATCCCTTTAAGTAAAGTTGAATTAGGTATGCATGCAAATCTTCACATTTTTTTATACTAATAATTATTGCACTAGATCCAGTTCTCATATTCAGCTAAAAGTCTCAAGAGTATTGTCAGATTTTGGTAAATGTGCTATTTATTTTTTTGCTTCTTGGGCTTGGAATGAATTGCAAAATGTACTTAATGAGCATTTTTAAATGCATTTAAGTTTTAAAGGACTCTTGTGAATGTTTTCTTGATTGTATTTATTCATTTTGAATGAGTAATTTGTGGCATTGTTATTTCGTGACTCTCTCTGTGTGAAACTCTATGACCAGGTCTCTCTGGAAGAAGAGATAATAATATCTCAATGGGATTTCCTGGCTAAATAAAGTAGTGTTTGTTTCCACCGTCTACACTGGGTTTGTTTTGCTGTATTTGAGTTTTCACAGCAAGTAAACATCTCTGAGGAACGAGAAAGCTGGATGACAGAATTCTGTGAAATAACAGAACCTACTTTTCCATAAATCTTCACAAAAAAATCTTTGAGGCCTTTTGTGTGTGCTTGAATGCAGACGGAGCACAACAGCATTTGCAGAAACTTTACTGCATGTCTTTAATTGTAGTTTTCCCACTGGTTATGAGCGTTTGCTGTGTCACACACGCGTTCTCCCGTCCAGAGAGACGAGTTGGAGGTCAGAAAGTCCACAGTGTCCTTCATGCTCACGTCCAGATAATGAGACGATGCTGTCGCTTCATAATGCTCTAAAACGTCCTTCCAAGGTCACAACAAGAGCGGAGAGAATATATCATAACAGATTCTCACATTACTGGTCGTCAAGTGAATTTCCATCAGAAAATCTGTATTGTGTAAGTGCATATCTGCACTGAAGCTCTGATTAACTGAGTCCCCTAAAGGCACAAGTGCATTATTTACTCGTTAACTTTGACATTTCCAGCTCATATTTGTGGCTCCTTCACAGCAAGCTCATTATTACATCCCGCTATCATAGAAGCTCATTACAATAAGTATGTCATTTATCAATCTTAGGAATGGCGAGTTACAATTACAAGATGGCCTCGGAGAATGTGGAGAAACTGCATTTAAGCTTGGATTTTATAACATCGCAGATGCCTAATGGCTTAAGGTTACTAATCTGGATATGATTTATGAATCACAGTGAAACCGTGAGGACGTGTTTCTGTTTTTAAAGCAAAGTTTGAATGTATGAAGCTCAGCTCAAAGCTTCCAGTGGGCCTCAGGTGGCCGAACACACTTCCCAATCACTTCACGGATATCATCCCAGTGGGAAGGACTTTGCTATATATATCAAGGTAGGAATGTAATAAAAAATCACAGGGATGCTCAGGAAATGCAATGATTCAACAGAACACTAGAAAGAGGATTTTAAATAGTACACTAACAATGTCTGTATAATTGTTTTTGGCTTAAAGTAAATACTTTTACTCATCAAGCACACATTAAATTGATTAAAAGTGACAGAAAAAGAAATTGTTACAAAATGTTACAAAAGATTCTATTTCAGATAAATGCTGTTCTTTTGAACTTTCTATTCATCAAAGAATCCTGAAAAATAAAATGAATCACAGTTTCCACAAAAAATATGAAGTGTTTTCAACATTGATTATAATCATAAATGTTTCTTGAGCATCAAATGAAGGATCATGTGACACTGAAGACTGGAGTAATGATGCTGAAAATTCAACTTTGATCACAGGAATAAATTACAGTTTCACATTTTTCATTAAAAAAACTTTTGAACAATGTCCCTAATATTGTTCTTACGCTAAAGATATAAAAAAATGTATGCTGACTATTGATATTGTACATGTTTTTGTCAAATGTATACACGAGTTATAATAATGTGACTGCTATTGATCACTTTGGCTCTGATTTGCTGAATTTCTAAAAGAAAATGTACTCGGTTAGTAGCATAACCTCGGTTCCCTGAGAGTAAAGAGTATTGCGTACCTACGAACGGTCTCTCGTATTGCGTAGCTATACGCTATGGGAACCCATTTTAAAACGCTGTGCAATCAGCTTAACACTTCGCTCTCTTCCACTGACTAGAGGTCTCACTAGTCAGTGGAAAAACAAACAGGTTCTGAGAAGGTTCGTAAGTTGAACCAGCACCAGTGGCTCGAAGCTTGAGGTTAAAAGCAATTTCTCTTGGAAAAATTTATCCTGAGCCCAAGGCACTGCAAATGGCTGAGAAGCCAGGATCTGTGAGTCAGTAATTCGGCCTCTGATTGGGCCAGAACGAGCAAATCAACGAGCAAATCGCTGTCTCCATACACTTCGTAAATGTACGAGGTGCCAGAGACAGGCCGAATGGCAGTACTGTGTACTAATAAGCCTGCCCCTCGAAGGCGAATCTCAAGAATGGCCTGTGATGGGGGGCTATCTGGATATGAAAGCGTCTTTCAGATCCACTGACAAAAACCAATCCCCTGGGCGAATTTGCGCGAGGATTTGTTTGGTTGTCAACATCCTGAATGGCCGTCTCATGAGGGCCTTCTTCAGGTGTCCGAGGTCTAGGATGGGCCTGAGGCTGCCATCCTTCTTTGGTACGAGGAAGTAGCGGCTGTAAAAGCCTGACTCGCTCAGTGACAGGGGAACAGATTCTACAGCTCCTTTTGCCAACAGGTTTGATACTTCGGTGCGAAGGACGTGAGCCAAGCTGCTTCTCACCGTCGTCTCGACCATGGCGCGAACACGAGCGAATTGGAGCGAGTAACCTCATTTTATTGTGTTTGTTACGGCCTTTAGGCCGTGTGTGCATGTGTGTATGTATGCCAGGTGTACTGCTGCTTGTCTGTTCTCTGCAGGTCCTGTGTGCACACTTGTCTCCAGTTGGCAATCAATTAGTGTGCACACCTGTTGGCAATAAGCAGGAGAGCGGGGAGCTGGTAAAAAGGAAAGAGAACAGGCAGACTGATGCTTTAGCCGTGTGGAGAGCGGACGTCTATTCCTACAGCTTACCAGAGCTGGGTGATGCTGCAATGGCTTCGTGGAGTTCCTGCAGTAGCGTGTATCTAGTCTGACCTTTGTGCTGGGCGTTACTCTCTCAGTGGAGAGAGGGTGGTAAATACTAATGTGTTTGTTTCCTCTTCGTAGTTGTGTTGTAGTTGTTGTTCTTTTTGAGATTTACCTTTTTGTGTCTGTTGTACCTTTTGGTTAATTAATGTTGTAAATAAACACCATACTGGCTGATAAATTGGTCTCCTTTGTTCCTTCAACCCGAAATGGTTTTATTATTGTCACCAACCTCCTCCTCCTCTGGACTTTCCACTGGAGGTTCGTAACAATTTGGGGGCTCATCCGGGATTTATGTTTTCCCAAACACTTCGGGTTGTATGGAACAAAGCTGTAAGCAGTTATCGTTTCTATTGGTGTTGAAATTGTTTTGTGTGGGTTTTCACTATCCAGTCTTTCCAGAGGAGACCTTTTCCCCAGTTAGTTAGAAGTGTCTAGCTAGGCTGTTCTGCAGTCTTTCCATCAGGCACTTGGTTGTTATTTTTCCTTTTTTATTTTCGGGGCAAATCCTGGGTGGGGACGAGATCCCTGTTGGGGGTAGGTTTTCGGGGCTTCGGCCGCCGAAGTTTGCCTTTAAAGTTGCCTTGAGCCCGGCAAGCCCCAGAAGACAGTTTAGGTTAAGTTTTGGGTAGGCAGATCCTGGGGGAAGTGGTTATTCTTTGAGGAAGCTGGTGTGTGACTGCTTTATTGTGTAACCTATGCGATCTTGTTGTGGCGTGTCTGCGTACAATTGTTGTTTGTTGCTCTGTTGGTTGGTGTTTCCATTTGTGTTAGCCAGGTAGCTATTGTGGTGAGGATGGCTGCGTTTAGTTTAGAAGAGTTTGTAGCAAACCCTACGCTAGAGCAGCTGGGTGGATGTAAGAAAACTGACCTGTTTGCTATTGCTAAACATTATGGTTTTTCTGCTTCCAGTTCCCTGGTTAAAGCAGAGTTGCGAGCAGTTGTGATTGACGGGTTAGTGCAGAGTGGTGTTTTTAGTTCATTAGATTTGCCCACTGGGGTAGCAGCGAAACAATCAGGTCCGGTGGTAGAAGAGGTGGCCACGCCACATGATGTGGCCGATACATCCGGTGTAAAGCGGGGCGAGGGTAGACAGTTCACTCTGCCGAGGTATAATCCGTTAACCTCTTCTACTTCTGGAGGGGACGCGCGGATGAAGGTTCGTTTGGCTCGGCTCCATTTGGAGAGGGAGGAGCGCGAACGCGAGTACCAGTTCAGGAGGGAGTTAGATCTTAAAAAGATAGACGCTGAGTCGACCAGGGTGTTGGAGCTAAAGAAGTTGGAGGCGGAAACAGCCATAAGAATGCGTGAGTTGGAGTTGCGGTCAGCACAGTTCCCAGCCGCTGTTGCCGGTACAGTGTCATCAGGGTCTAACGCTACTGGTAATTTTGATGTAAGTAAATATATTTCTCTGGTCCCTGTTTTCCGTGAAACTGACATTGAGAGCTATTTTACTGCATTTGAACGTAATGCTGTTGCCCTGAGTTGGCCAAAAGATGTGTGGGTCATCCTGTTACAGTGTAAACTGTCAGGGAAGGCTCAGGAGGCATGCTCATCATTGTCCGTGCAAGACAGCCTCTCCTATGAAAAAGTTAAGAACGCCATCTTGCAGGTGTATGAACTAGTGCCAGAGGCGTACAGGCAACGTTTCAGGGCTCTCAGTGTAAAGCCGATGATTTCTCCTCAGTTCGCGAGTTGATGCTGTTGGAAGCGTTTAAGAACTGTGTGTCTGAAAAGATTGTCGTTTATCTCAATGAACAGAAAGTAACCACGCTGCAGCAGGCTGCTACGCTTGCTGATGAGTTTGCTTTGACGCACAAGAACACGTCTGTCAGACATTACTCGTTCTCTTATGATGATACTGTAAAGAAGCCTAGTAACACTCAGAGCATTCGTGTTAGCTCAGGGGCACAGGGGGACAAACGTTGTTTTTTTTGTCAAAAACCTGATCATCTTATTGCAGATTGTGCTCTGTATAAACGAAAGTCCCAGTCTCCAGTGGCTAAACCACCAAAAGGAGTTGGGTTGATTAAGACGGTGTCTCCCTGTGGTAGGCAGCTGGTTTTGAAAGAACCTGATGAATGCTTCAGGCCATTTATTTCCAAGGGACTGGTATCCCTCACAGGTAAACCTGAGGATCAGCGTCCAGTCACAGTGCTGAGAGATACGGGTGGCTCACGCTCATTCATTCTGGCTAGCGTACTACCATTGACTTCTCAATCTGCTTGTGACGTAGTCACAATCTGCCTGCACTGTAGTTCGGGGTATCGGGATGAGTTTTGTGCCAGCTCCTTTACATTCCATTCATGTGCAGTCCAAGCTAGCATCTGGTTTCTTTCCCGTGGCTGTTCGGTCTCGTTTTCCTGTGGATGGTGTAGATTTTATCATGGGGAATGACATTGCTGGCGGAAAAGTTTATCCAGACCTAGAGGTGGTAGATACTCCTATCTCTGAAACTGAACCTGACGAGTTGGTTCAGAAGCATCCTGAAGTGTTTTCAGCCAGTGTGTTGACTAGGGCGCAAGTTCGTAAGCAGGCCCAAGGGGTGGATCTCGCGGATTCACTATTTTCCTCTGAGCCTGATTCAGGGTGATAGGCACTAGACACGGAATGTGAAATTCCCAGCTCTTGCAACGTCTGACGAAAAATCTTGGACAGGAAATTAGTACCTTGGTCGGTCTGTACAACCTTTGGCAATCCAAAAGTAGTAAAGAATTTGATTAGAGATTTCGTGATAGCGGGAGCGGTGATGTTCCTTAATGGCACAGCCTCCGGAAAACGGGTGGACACGCACATTAGTGATGCGCGGGTCGTCTCATAACCCGCGGGCCGGGTTGGGGCGGGTAAAGAAATTGTCACTTTATTTGCGGGGCGGGTTGGGGCGGGTCATTAAAAACAAAATAAAATAAAAATCCATATATGTTGCATGCAATGTCCAGCCCATATTAAATATTTGGGAATATCAATCTAATCATATTTTTTAGTAGGTTCTTTGATAACGCCGTAGCAATGCAACTTGCGTGATTTCCCCAAACCTTTGGCGTCACGTGACACAGCCCAAGCAGCTCCCGCCGCCAGCCACAACAACAAAGACGGAGAAATAAAAGTGAAGATGGAAGATGAGGTGCGGGAGAAATTGAGGTCGGGATTTTACATAATTAAAAGAAAAAAAGGTGAATGATGAATTAGATGAATACAAACGCTGCTTTGTAAATATTGAAAATGTTTAAATCATTATCTTATTAATATGACCTGATTTATGGTTCATATTCAGAATCGTCTGTTATTGCCAGTTGGCGATGTTTCCAAGCACTTTCAGGCTGAAATAAAGGCTGTTTTCATTTACATTACAATGCCTAATATGTCTATTTAATGTTCGCGGGTGCGGGGCGGGGCGGGTTGTAAAAATAGATACAGTAGTGCGGGGCGGGCTGGGGCGGGCCAAATAATTTCATAAAAGCGGGACCCGCGGGTTGGAAAAAAAGCCGACCCGCGCATCACTAACGCACATTACCGTTAACATAAACTGGTTCCCTGACTTAGTCCTAGGCAAGGGACCAATACAATCCACAATAACATGCCCGAAGGGTTCTCCAACAGCAGGAATTGGATCTCGCGGATTCACTATTTTCCTCTGCGTTAAGGGAGGACCAGCTGCCCTCTAGTGGAGAGGCAGAGAACGGTCCTGTAAAGGGTCTTGCAAGTGTCACCCCCTCTGTCACTGTCTTCAAGAAAACATTGCCATTAACCCGTGAAGTCCTTGTCGAGGCTCAAAAGAGTGATCTCACCCTGGCTAAATGTTTTGCTATAGCTGAGTGTGATGCTAGTGGGTGTTCAAGTCAGCAGCGTTTTTTATTGAGGATGGGGTGTTGATGCGTAAGTGGGTTCCTCGGGGTGGGAGGGTAGATGATCTGACTGAGGGTTGTGACACTGTTTATCAGGTTGTAGTACCAGCGGGATGGCGTCAGTACGTGCTAGGGTTAGCACATGAACATTTGTGGTCGGGCCATCTAGGTGTCACCAAAACTTACCATCGTGTGCTCGAGCATTTTTTCTGGCCAGGCATTAAGGCAGATGTAACGCATTATTGTAAAACTTGCAGTACATGCCAAATCGTTGGTAAACCTAATCAGGTTGTGCCTTCTGCCCCGCTGCATCCAATTCCTGCTGTTGGAGAACCCTTCGAGCATGTTATTGTGGATTGTATTGGTCCCTTGCCTAGGACTAAGTCAGGGAACCAGTTTATGTTAACGGTAATGTGCGTGTCCACCCGTTTTCCGGAGGCTGTGCCATTAAGGAACATCACCGCTCCCGCTATCACGAAATCTCTAATCAAATTCTTTACTACTTTTGGATTGCCAAAGGTTGTACAGACCGACCAAGGTACTAATTTTCTGTCCAAGATTTTTCGTCAGACGTTGCAAGAGCTGGGAAGTTCACATTCCGTGTCTAGTGCCTATCACCCTGAATCACAAGGTGCACTTGAGCGTTGGCACCAGACGCTTAAGTCCACGTTAAAGAAATTCTGTTATGATACAGAAAGAGACTGGGATGAAGGTGTGCCGTACGTGCTTTTTGCAGTTCGTAATGCTAAGCAAGAGTCTTTGGGGTTCAGTCCGACTGAACTTGTGTTTGGTCATAGTGTGCGAGGACCACTGAAGGTATTGAAGGAGCAGTTGGTGTCTGAATCCTTGCCGAAGGTTAATGTATTGGATTTTGTATCCCGGAACAGGGAGCGACTGCACCGTGCCACCTCCTTGGCAAAGAAGGCTCTGGCTCTGTCACAAGAAGGCATGAAGCAGCGGTTCGACAGACAAACGGTTGAACGGCAATTTAAACCAGGTGAACAAGTGTTGGTTTTGCTGCCTGTGCTCGGCGCTGCCCTTACTGCTCGTTTTTCAGGACCCTATGTGGTGGAAAACAAAGTGTCGGAAACTGATTACATCATTCACACACCTGACCGTAAAAGAAAGAAACGCCTGTGTCACGTTAATATGTTAAAGTCTTATCATTCCAGAGAAGCGGCTCAGAGGAAGAACGAAGAAACTCCGGAGACTGCTGCTTTAGGCGACACCATTGCTTCCTTGGTTTGTGACGGGGCAGAACCTGACGATGGGTTATCAGGGCTCGGTGAAGGTCATCAGGGTGGTAGGTTGCCCAATTCTGAGCTCTTGTCCGACCTAGAGACACATTTGTCATACCTCTCCCCAGATCAGCGTGATGATGTAATGTTGTTTATAAATTCACATCTCTCTCTGTTTAGCGATGTGCCATCCCAGACCACTGTAATGTGTCATGATATCAACATTGGCACAGCGGCCCCAATAAAGCAGCATGCCTATCGTTGTCCGCTGGCTAAGAGAGAGATGATGAAAAAGGAAGTTGATTACCTAATACGAAATGGGTTAGCCAGGCCCAGCTGTAGTCCGTGGAGTTCCCCATGTTTACTTACTCCTAAGTCTGACGGTACACTGCGTTTTTGCACGGATTTTCGGATTTTTCACTGACAGTCCCAGACTTGTTCCCTTTGCCCAGGATGGAGGACTGCATTGATAGTATTGGTCCCGCGGAGTATATCACTAAGTTAGATTTGCTGAAGGGGTACTGGCAGGTGCCATTAACCCCTCGGGCCTCTGATATCTCTGCGTTTGTAACCCCTGACCACTTCATGCAGTATACGGTTATGGCCTTTGGGCTGAGAAATGCACCAGCAACGTTCCAGCGCCTGATGCATATAGTATTAGGGACTGTACCAAATTGCAATGTTTACCTAGATGACGTGGTAGTGTACACAGACGACTGGACTAGTCACGTGTCAATTTTGACCGAGGTGTTCCAGAGGTTGACGGCAGCATCACTGACACTGAACTTAGCGAAGTGCGAGTTTGGAAAGGCCATCGTGACGTACTTGGGTAAGCAGGTGGGCCATGGCCAGGTCTGCCCTGTTGACGCCAAGGTTACTGCGGTGCTAGCCTACCCAGCCCCCACGACCAGACGTGAGCTCCGTCGGTTTCTTGGTATGGCTGGGTATTACAGGTGTTTTTGCAAAAACTTCTCTGTAGTCGTCGCACCCCTGACTAGTTTGTGGAGTCCCACTGTGCCGTTTGTGTGGACGGACGAGTGTCAACATGCTTTTGAAGCAGTGAAATCTCTCCTCTGTTGTGCCCCTGTCCTGGCTGCGCCAAACTTCTCTCTCCCCTTTAAGCTCGAGGTTGACGCGAGTGCCACCGGCGCTGGTGCTGTGCTGTTGCAAGATGGAGAAGGAGATGTGTGTCATCCGGTTAGCTATTTCTCTGTCAAGTTTAAGAAACACCAGCTAAATTACTCTACGATAGAGAAAGAGACCCTCGCATTGCTGCTTGCTTTGCAGCATTTTGAAGTTTATGTTGGTTATAACCCCTCTCCAGTTGTTATATTTACAGATCATAACCCTCTGGTTTTCTTGTCCCAAATGTATAACCACAACCAACGCCTGATGAGGTGGGCTTTGTTGGTGCAGGGTTACAACTTGGAGATCCGTCATAAGAAGGGAGCTGACAATGTGATAGCCGACGCATTGTCTCGCGGGTGAGAGATTTTTCCTATTCCCTATTCATCCGGGGTGTGTGGGGGGGTGAGTTTGGGTGGTAGTGTTTTTGTTTTGTTTTGTCTATAGTTGGATTTTATGGGGGGGAGTGTTACGGCCTTTAGGCCGTGTGTGCATGTGTGTATGTATGCCAGGTGTACTGCTGCTTGTCTGTTCTCTGCAGGTCCTGTGTGCACACTTGTCTCCAGTTGGCAATCAATTAGTGTGCACACCTGTTGGCAATAAGCAGGAGAGCGGGGAGCTGGTAAAAAGGAAAGAGAACAGACAGACTGATGCTTTAGCCGTGTGGAGAGCGGACGTCTATTCCTACAGCTTACCAGAGCTGGGTGATGCTGCAATGGCTTCGTGGAGTTCCTGCAGTAGCGTGTATCTAGTCTGACCTTTGTGCTGGGCGTTACTCTCTCAGTGGAGAGAGGGTGGTAAATACTAATGTGTTTGTTTCCTCTTCGTAGTTGTGTTGTAGTTGTTGTTCTTTTTGAGATTTACCTTTTTGTGTCTGTTGTACCTTTTGGTTAATTAATGTTGTAAATAAACACCATACTGGCTGATAAATTGGTCTCCTTTGTTCCTTCAACCCGAAATGGTTTTATTATTGTCACCAACCTCCTCCTCCTCTGGACTTTCCACTGGAGGTTCGTAACAGTGTTCATTACCCATTCCGACACATCGGGGATGGCTGCCCAGGCCTCGGCCCGATTGGCTAGGGGTTGAATGAAGTTTGGGGTCGGGCCGCCATGCAAAGGGGACCCGGCCACTCAGATGTTGTGAGTTAGAAAAATGCTCTTTTTATGCTCTATTACCCCTCTTCCACCAAGGCAGTGCTGGTGCCGGTTCGGAGCCGGTGTCTACTCGTGAACCAGTTCTTTGTGTTTCGACAGCAAAAGAACCGGTTCTCGGCCAGGAAAATTGGTTCCAAAGCGGCACCAACTCTTTGCTGGACTAGAACCGTTCTTTTACCACGTCATGCTTACGTCGGGGGCTGGGGGCGGGTTATTGTTGAACTTCTTCTCGAACGTAACCTCCGTCTATAGTAATCCAGACGAGCAGCACAAATGTGTTCTAAACATCTTCTTCTGAACCCAATATAGGATCGCAAAGCCAGGAGAAACATTTGCAGAAAGACGATGGAGTCCAACATTGTAATTGTTATGCCTGAAGTTGGTGCAAGCGTTTCTGGGAAAGCTACGTACACAGTGATATAACGACGTCGTTCGCTGGGCTCTCTAGTCAGTGGAAAAACAAACAGGTTCTAAGAAGGTTCGTAAGTTGAACCAGCACCAGTTCCGAACCAGTTCTTTTTTGGTGGAAAAGGGGTATATTTGGGTTGCTGACAAAACAGTGTTTGTTTGCAGGGGTGCGTGTTTTAGAACGGGCCCATTGACTGCAGTATGAACATCTCCAGTCGCCTGAACTGAAGCGGGGACTGGGAGAAGTGTGCAAGCTCTTTTCGAGGGTGGTCCAGCCGCAGCGGGACTCACACCCTTCATGTCCATCCTGTCGTGCCACTAGGAAGGCTTTCGAGGCTCAGGGTCCAACACAATCCTGACGCTCTGGGAACGAATAGCGCTTTGCTGGAGAGGGTGGTGCTTTCTTCCCGAGGCCGAACTGGAGCGTTTCGGCAAGAAGTGACGCATGGTCTGCGACGCCTTCTGTGCTTCGGTGAAGCGCTCGGAGAAGCCCTTCACAGCAGGACCGAAGAGGCCAGTGTTAGAGACTGGAGAGTCCAGAAAAGCAGTCTTTGTCTGCGTCTTTAATCTCCGTCAGATTTAGCAAGAGGTGGCGCTCTAGCACAATCAAACTGGCCATACTCCTTCCAATACCCTGGGCGGTGGTTTTAGTGGCACGCAGGGCTAGATCAGTGGCACTGTGCAGGTCCCTAAAAGCCTCGGGGTTAGGTCCAGACTCGTCCATGGAGCGGAGGAGTTTAGAGGAGCAGAGGGTTCTAGCGTGGAGACCGGGAGGCCGCTGAGCTGCTTGCTGCTGGTCGTTTGTTCCGCGACTGGGGCTCGTCGACGGGCGAAGGCTTCTTAGCAGGAGGAACAGCGAAGTGAAGGAGATCAAATCTGATTCCTATGGCGAAATGGTCCGTTAATGGTCCATGCTGAAGCACCATGATTGGTTCGCGCGTCAGCCGATTCGCCATAGGTTCTTGCAGTTCCCGCAGCACAGCCAATGAGCGCGCTAGTCAGCTCTGCTCTGTTCTCGCTGTACAGCTGCACTGTGTTTTAAAATAAAGGCTTCAATATTCTCAAGAGTTTTCCCATAGCATATATCTACGCAATGCGAGAGACCGTTCTCAAAAAGGACCCATCACTATGTGTTAATAATCTGAGTGCATTAACTCTTTCACATCCACATGTAATTCATTGATCCAGGGATGTGGCTTTAAATGCTTCCTCTTCAAACCCTCCAGATCAAAATCATCCACCCACATCATATGCATTCATCAAAACAATCATTTTTTAGCAAACAACTCATTTTATAAATATTTTACAAAATTCAGTGTTCATCAGAGGGTCCAAGGCCCCAGGACTTTTGTCACACTTGAACCACGAATACACACACACAAACATTTTTTTAATGGATTCGAGGAGTTTTGTGTTTGAAATTTTAAAAAGTAACAAATCCTTCCCTCGCGGGTCAATTTGATCCCTTTAGGAATGAAAGGAATGCGAGGAATGCTAAAATTGCTTAAAATTCAAACTAAAAATGCAAAAACTTGCCAAAAAATTATTTTATAATGTTGACATGTGTATCTGAATGCACACTGAAATAAAATAAGCTTTTTGGACAAAAAGTATAATTTGAGGGCTTCGGGTCATTTTGACCCACTCGGGAAAGATTACAAAGTGCGAGGAGAGGATGAGGGTTAAAGTGTTTTGTCTGGTCATTGTTTGTCGATCAGTCCTCATGTGTCTCTGACCGTCTGATCTTCTTCTCGGTCACTGATAACATGCATTGTTTATCATCTCTTCCCAGTCCTTAATCCAGGCCGATTTACATGGAGTGTGTGTTTGCCAAGGGCTTTTAACCCTGTTATTCATGAGTGCAGCTGTCATGACTCACATCACTGCACAGAATAATAATTTCATTGTGTGTATAAACATTCGGTCAGTACAAAACAGAAAGAAAGAAAGCAAACACAAAAAAGTTTATAGCTCGAGGCCTCGAGGCATAAAGAGGTGGATCAGCATCTGATTTGCATATTTTTGTGAATTATACTTTCACAGCCTTTACAATTAGGTAGCCTATTTTTTGTGTTAGAAAAATGTATTTTGTTACACTTTAGATTAGTAGTAGACTGTTAGGTTAGGGTTTGGGTTAGAATAATTGTTATGTGGAAGCAGGAGAGAACCCAAACGCAAACAGTGTGCAGACATTAACACGGTTTTATTTAGACAAAAATGGGAAAACAAAACCCACGAGGGGGCAAAACAAGACAGGACCAACTATACTAGACTAACAAGACAAGACTAAGACTCCAACAAAAAACTGAACAATAAACTAACAGCTAAGACAGGATCAAACTCAGACAAGACTTTTCTCTGGACACAGTACTCACAGGTTGATATCACATCAGGTATCACATAAGATATAACAATGAACGAGCACAGGACAGCAAACACCAGGGGATAAAATAGGGAGAAACTAATGAGGGAAACAGGTGACGGCGATGATACAATAATGATAACAAGATGAGATAAAAAGGGGGCGGGGTTACATGACGAGACAACGCAAGCACACAGCCAAACAAAAGGCCATGTGCTTACACACAAAACATGGGCCTGTCATGATCCTGCCTCAAGACCAGGGAAAATCAGAGACAAGGCAGAATCATGACAGAACCCCTCCCTTAAGGAGCGGCTTCCAGACGCTCCCTAAGGGAACACTAAACACGTGACATGACGGACTGAGACATAGACACAAACCAACAAAACATGACAAAAACCAACAACGGCAAACATGAATAAACAATAGCAGGGTTGGGGTGAAAAATCAAAAACAACAGACAAGGCAGAGGAGGTGGAGACAACACAGAGTTCATGGGGGGCAGTCCAGGGTGGATGGGTGGACTAGGGGTCTTGGGTGGACAGGACGATGGCTGAGGGCGAGGGGTCCGGGCAGACTTGGATGGGGACACACGAGGAACAGTCTTAGGGGAAACAGACCGGGGTGAAGTGATGACAGGGGTGTCCGGGGAAACAAACAGAGGTCGGGTGACAGCTGGGACAGGACTGGACACAGACATCCTCCTGTCTGCTGGGACAGGACTGGACACATCTGCTGGGACAGGACTGGACACATCTGCTGGGACAGGGCTGGACACATCTGCTGGGACAGGGCTGGACACATCTGCTGGGACAGGGCTGGACACATCTGCTGGGACAGGGCTGGACACATCTGCTGGGACAGGGCTGGACACATCTGCTGGGACAGGGCTGGACACATCTGCTGGGACAGGGCTGGACACATCTGCTGGGACAGGGCTGGACACACCAGCTGGGACAGGCATCTCCAGAATCTTGGCTAGACTGGACAGATACTCAGACAAGGCTCTTGCAGCGATGACAATCAGCATCTCGTGGCTCGCTGAAACCGACCGCAAAACAGCCTTAGCAGCTGAATCAGCCGCTGCTCTCTCTGCAGCACTTACGACTGCAGACTCGGGAACAGCACTTGCAGTAGCGGGCTCTGGAACAGCACCTGGGACAGCGCCTGCAGTAGCGGGCTCTGGAACAGCACCTGGGAGAGCACTTGCAGTAGCGGGCTCTGGAACAGCGCTTGCAGTAGCGGGCTCTGGAACAGCGCTTGCAGAAGCTGGCTCTGGAACAGCGCTTGCAGAAGCTGGCTCTGGAACAGCGCTTGCAGAAGCTGGCTCTGGAACAGCGCTTGCAGAAGCTGGCTCTGGAACAGCGCTTGCAGAAGCTGGCTCTGGAACAGCGCTTGCAGAAGCTGGCTCTGGAACAGCGCTTGCCGTGGCGGGCTCAGGAACCGCGCTTGCCGCCGCGGGCTCTGGAACAGCGCTAGGGACAGCCTGAGATGAAGAGCGAGAGGCTCCCTTTCTCCTCTTCTTTCTCCTTGGTCGCGAAGCGGAATCCGTAGCCGGACTAGCGACCAGTTGGAGATGTTCAGCAGGGATCGTAACTGGAGCTGGGAGGGCGTTCTCGGGCAACGCTGACTCTGTAGAAGATGACTCCGAAGGAGAATCCCATGAAGTTCGCCTCCCTCGTTTGCCACAGAGATTAGCAGGTGTGGGTAAAACCTCGGGAGACGAAACAGTACCAGCCTGAACACCCTGGGCAACAACAGCCAGGACACGACCCTCCGGGATCACAGGCAGCGAGACGGATGGAGAGAAGACAGAGCCCCGCAACTCCCTTCGTGACAGGCCGTCCACCATGTCAGAAAACGGGCGATCTATCAACCTCTCCCGTTCAGCCAGAGGAGGAGGAGCGTTGAGACCCGCTATGAAGTAGCGGTTGAGAAGGATATCAGGGAGGAAGAGCCGCTTCTCATTCGCGACCCGGGCATACTCCCTTATCGAAAGCTCTCCCTGGGAGGGGATCGGGAGTTTGCCCCTCTTCGAGTCGGCGATGGTCCTGTGCCACCACTCCTTAAGAAGGTCCGACTGAGACTCGACGGGCGAGGACCTTCTGTCTGCTGGGTTCGAAGATGGCCGGTTCATTCTGTTATGGTGATGCAAGGATGAACCCAATTGCAGACGGTTTGCAGGAAACAAGGTTTATTCTTTACAAATAACAGGGAAAACAAAACCCACGAGGGGGCAAAACAAGACAGGATAGACTAACAAGACTAGACTAAGACTGACAGAAAACAGAACAATAAACTAACAGCTAAGACAGGATCAAACACTTCACAAGACTTCAATTCGAATGAATCTTCACATAAAGATTGGCAATGAACCGGCACAGGACAGCAAACACAAGGGGATTAAATAGGGAGAAACTAAAGATGACAACAGGTGACACAGATGATTAATAATGACTAAACAAGGGTAACAAGGGGGCGGGGTTATGTGACGAGACAATACAAGCACATGGCCCAAACAAATGGCCATGTGCTTGTACACAAAACATGGGTCTGTCATGATCCTGCCTCAAAACAAGAAAGATCTAGGACATGAAGGCAGAATCATGACAATAATAAGTTGTAGTTACTAATAGAAAATTCTAAAGTGGACCATCGAAATAATGAGTTACTAAAGCAATGTCCCTTGAAGTCGTGATTTACAGTGAGTTTAGAACAGTTGTTAGACTCGACGCGGAGACCTAAAACCACCTTAGTTGTTCTAAATTCACTGTAAAACACGGCTTCAAGGGGCTTACTGCTTTTATAAAACGGTTACTCCATAAAAATATATTTTTAATATTTATATTTTAATATTTATTTCATTCATAAAATAAACACCAGCAACAAAAAATATAGCGTTATAACCACTGATCTATATAATATCATTCTATATAGATCAGTGGTTATAACACATTTATTCCTCCGCCAAGCAATGTACAGGGTGGGCCATTTATATGGATACACCGTAATAACATGGGAATGGTTGGTGATATTAAAGTCCTGTTTGTGGCACATTAGTATATGTGAGGGGGCAAACTCCTCAAGATGGGTGGTGACCATGACATACACTCACCTAAAGGATTATTAGGAACACCTGTTCAATTTCTCATTAATGCAATTATCTAATCAACCAATCACATGGCAGTTGCTTCAATGCATTTAGGGGTGTGGTCCTGGTCAAGACAATTTCCTGAACTCCAAACTGAATGTCAGAATGGGAAAGAAAGGTGATTTAAGCAATTTTGAGCGTGGCATGGTTGTTGGTGCCTGACGGGCCGGTCTGAGTATTTCACAATCTGCTCAGTTACTGGGATTTTCACGCACAACTATTTTTGGGTTTACAAAGAATGGTGTGAATAGGGAAAAACATCCAGTATGTGGCAGTCCTGTGGGCGAAAATGCCTTGTTGATGCTAGAGGTCAGAGGAGAATGGGCCGACTGATTCAAGCTGATAGAAGAGCAACTTTGACTGAAATAACCACTCGTTACAACCGAGGTATGCAGCAAAGCATTTGTGAAGCCACAACACGCACAACCTTGAGGCGGATGAGCTACAACAGCAGAAGACCCCACCGGGTACCACTCATCTCCACTACAAATAGGAAAAAGAGGCTACAATTTGCACGAGCTCACCAAAATTGGACAGTTGAAGACTGGAAAAATGTTGCCTGGTCTGATGAGTCTCGATTTCTGTTGAGACATTCAGATGGTAGAGTCAGAATTTGGCGTAAACAGAACGAGAACATGGATCCATCATGCCTTGTTACCACTGTGCAGGCAAGTGGTGGTGGTGTAATGGTGTGGGGGATGTTTTCTTGGCACACTTTAGGCCCCTTAGTGCCAATTGGGCATTGTTTAAATGCCACGGCCGACCTGAGCATTGTTTCTGACCATGTCCATCCCTTTATGACCACCATGTACCCATCCTCTGATGGCTACTTCCAGCAGGATAATGCACCATGTCACAAAGCTCGAATCATTCCAAATTGGTTTCTTGAACATGACAATGAGTTCACTGTACTAAAATGGCCCCCACAGTCACCAGATCTCAACCCAATAGAGCATCTTTGGGATGTGGGGGAACGGGAGCTTCGTGCCCTGGATGTGCATCCCACAAATCTCCATCAACTGCAAGATGCTATCCTATCAATATGGGCCAACATTTCTAAAGAATGCTTTCAGCACCTTGTTGAATCAATGCCACGTAGAATTAAGGCAGTTATGAAGGCGAAAGGGGGTCAAACACAGTATTAGTATGGTGTTCCTAATAATCCTTTAGGTGAGTGTATACTAATGTGCCACAAACGGGACTTTAATATCACCAACCATTCCCATGTTATTACGGTGTATCCATATAAATGGCCCACCCTGTAGTTCCAAAGAGGTTGCCAAGCAACACATGCAGCAACAAAGCATCACAAACAGCAGTTGCGCAGTAACACTAATGTAATGCGGTCACAGGTGTGTGTGTGTGTGTGTGTGTGTGTGTGTGTGTGTGTGTGTGTGTGTGTTTGTCGAGTCATTTACAACGGCTTCGAACGCGGCTCAACCAATCAGAATCAAGGACCGCGGGCGTTTTATAACACTAATTTTAACCCTAGGCTTATTTGATGAAGGACTTTATGTTCAGTACAACATTTATTGATGTTTAATGAAGCCTCTATTCCCTCATTTAAATTTTATTTGTTTTAATCAGAGACTTAGACGGTGCTTCTAAGATCACTGTTCTCATGGGGAAAATGGATTTGCAATTCCAACATGCCTCGTTTTCACCTGTATTGAAACAGGATGAGTGTGGCTGAAGCAAAATCATTAAAGGAGTAGTTCACCTCAGAATTAAAATCTCCTGATAGTTTACTCACCCCCTCATCATCCAAGATGTTCAAGTCTTTCTTCAGTGGAAAAGAAATGAAGGTTTTTGAGGAAAACACTCCAGGATGTTCCTCCATATAGTGTCTTCAATGGGGTCCAACGGGTCGAAGGTCCAAATGTGAGTTTCAGTGCAGCTTCAAAGTCTCGACACGATCCAGCCGAGGAATAAGAGTCTTAGACAAACCAGCGGCCATTTTATAACAAAATAAACATTTATATACTTTTATCCACTAATGCTGGTCTTCCACTAGCTGTGATGAGACACACATTACATAATTACGTAATATGGAGAAAAATTCTGAAATGTTTTCCTCAAAAACCTTCATTTCTTTTCGACTGAAGAAAGAAAGACATGAACATCTTGGATGATGAGGGGGGGAGAGTAAACTATCAGGAGATTTTAATTCTGCAGTAAACTCATTCTTTAAGAGGATTAAGTTTGCATAACCTGGTGTAAAACAATAAGGTTTCATCGGTTAACATTAGTTAACTCCATCAATGAACATTGCTTCTACAGCATTTATTAATCTTTATTTTATTTTATGTAAAAGTCCACAGACAGTCGGTTATTCTCTCAGAGATCTTCTGGCTGTTTCTCACCAGCAGTTTGAATGGACTGTCAAAGAACTCTGAATATTTACTCAATCAAACCTCAGCCTGAATACGTCAGTCGGACACACAGTCTTGAAAGGGTCTCTTTTGAAGAGGAGTTCCTGACAGGATTGAGCCGTTTCTGAGGGATCCTGCTGTTAAAACAAGACGACACACACTCCAACATGCACAGCTCAAACACACTGAGAGTTGCTGTGGACGAAAGACATTTCTGTCATTACATTTATTCCATTTTTTGAAAACAAATGTGGTTCAGCATCATGCAAAAATAAATAAATATTTTTTTATTTTTTTATTTTTATTTTTTACAGAAGTCTCTTCTTCTCAAGGTTGCACTTGTTTTGAAATATTATTCCAGTGTAAAATCATCTGTTTTCTATGTGAATATACAGTAAAGTGTCATTTATTCCTGTGATCAAAGCTGAATGTTCAGCATCATTACTCCAGTCTTCAGTGTCACATGATCCTTCAGAAATCAGAATAATATGATGATTTGATGCTCAAGAAACATTTATGATTATTATCAGTGTTGCAAACACTTCAGGTTTTTGTGGAAATCGTGATACATTTTATTTTTCAGGATTCTTTGATGAATAGAAAGTTCAAAAGAACTGCATTTGTTAGAAAGAAAATCTTTTGTAACATTATAAATGCCTTCACGGTCACTTTTGATCAATTTACTGCATCCTTGCTGAGGTTTTCATTTCTTTCTTTTTTCAGACCCCAAACTTTTTATACCCCCAAATGCACAATGGTTTATGTTTTGTAAATCCTCTCAGAAGTGTCTGGAACTGAATGAACGTGTGAGATACACTGCTGTGTGAGGAAGAAAAGGCTGGTTTCTGCACTGACATTTGGACACTAATTGCTTTTTGAATAAATGAACTTACAGAAATCTCTCTGTCCTGAACCAAAGCACAAGCTCCATTCATCACCGTAATGGAAAACTCAAAAACAAAACCATATCAGCAACTTTAACCTCACAAAAATACAACAGAGCCTTCTTTTTCATCTTGCTCAAAAAGCATTTAATTTCATCATTTATTCTCCCCATCCAGTCCCATGCAAAGTCTGCAGAGAACTAGAAATATTATGAGTTTTTTCCAGTTAATGCAGACAAAAATAATGCAAACATTTTGTAAGTTGACAAAATGTGGGAGTACTGTGTTGCATTTTAATTTCAAAAATAATTTAACCCTCTGGTGCTCTTCAGGTGTCGTTTAAATAAAATAAGATAAAATTTATTCATTTTTATTTCAATTAAATTAATGTACTATATTTTAGTTCGATAATGCTTTTTATTTAATATTTTGTATTTTTATGGGATTTTATGGTACTAAATTATATTTACGGCGTATTTATAATCCATTTATTCACTTTTTGAGCATAGACCTGAAAAATAAATTTCCAGCTTAAACTGTGGTAAATCTTGAATGCTTTAAAACACAGACTGAAGTTTGATCTCTTATTTAAAGATGACACTTGGCAGATTATTGCTGAAGTGAGAAAAATAGTATGTGCAAAAATACTATTTAATTTTTTTTTATGAAATATATATTTTCAATAACATGTTTTACTTTAAAAATGTGTGTGTGTGTGGGGGGGGGGGCAGAGTCATAAATCTAAACAAGGTGTGTTCAAAATTTAAGCCTGATATCTCAATAAATGATCTTTCAGTGAGATGTTGTTCGGCTGCAGTACCAAACGCTTCCACTAGAGGAAACTCGTCTCATTCATTTCCAATGCGCTCGTTTCTGACCGCGAGGAGCTCAAGTGTGACTATAGTTTTCAGGACCATTTAACCTTTATGAATCATATCCATGATTTTCTTTGTGTTCACACAGCAAGTGCCAAAACCTTTACCAAGTTTTGTACCATTACAATGAAGTAAAAAAAAAAAGAAAGATTTCCATTCAAAAATGGCCGAAGAGCACCAGAGGTGCTTGAGCTTTGAATATTAATGAGGTTACATTGCTGTAAATCTCATAACTATTGTCTAAATCCTCCAGAAGAATATACTGCATACACATTCCTTCATTTCTTAGGTTCAGTTCACTCTTTAAATTGGCTGGTGCCAAAGCCGCTGATCTGAAGCTTGTGTCAAAGGGGATTTTATGTGGGATTTTAAGAGTGAACGCTCGAGGGCTTCGATGAGGGAAAGATAAGGCAGAAACAGAGACGTCGTCGTAGACATTAATCTTACAGGAACTGGCCACTGATGGACAGAGTCTCTCAAGAGTCAAATCAGTCAAACCCCCTTCAATAGCTGACAGAAAGGAGGTCGAACCCTGAAACCAGCGTCATCCGTGTGTGGACAAACACTGATGGACTGAGACCTTTAATTTGCCGCTTTCCGGATTTCAGCCGATCCGCAGGGATTCACCACGAAAAATCCCATACCACACCTCATCGTGCATTTGATTATGATTCATAATCCATAGCGATAATTACTGCTAAACTCTGCTTTACTGAATCACTGCGAGTTGTAGGCCCACATCAAAGACCAGACATTTAATGAGTTTAACACCAGACTTCATTAAACATCACCTGAAGTCGAAAGCCGTGACCCAGATTCTGAGTCATGGGACGCGACAAAATAAATCACAGACGCTCCATCTCAACTTCATCTGAGGGATCTGTGCCGTGCCGGAAGAAAGAAAGACAAACTCCTGAGCCAAAACTGCTCATTATTTCTAAGTCAAGGACTAACTTCAGGGCTTTTGTGTTTTCTTCTGGAACTCGGGTTTGAGAGAGAATCATGGGAAGTCATCAAACTCACATCAGGTTTACATTACGTGCCCCACAGGAAGATGTGCACCGATTCATCATCTCTTTTGTCAGTCAGCACACTTTAAAAAAACAAATAAAATAAAAAACTGTAAAAATATGTCAGATGTGGTTTTCCAGATATTTACTGTAAAAAATACGGTAGCAACATTTTTGGTTTTACAGACTTAACATAAATTTACAGTAAAAAAATGTATTTCACTATCTGATATAATGTTCATTTACAGTTCTATTGAAGTACGGATATCTGTTTTGTACCATTGTAATACACTGACAACCACCAATCACAGCGTCTGAGAGTCACATGATCAATCAAAGCTCATCACAAGCAGCTTTTCCACAAAACAGTTAATATTGATATATAGAAGCTGCACAGTGTCATTCACACACACACACACACACACACACACACACACACACACACACACACACACACACACACACACACACACACACACACACATCATCATCATCATCATCATCATCATGCTGACACACATACAATTTAAAAAATGCAATAAACATTTATTTAACAACTTTAAATGTGACATAAAAAATTTACATAACGGATTAGAAAAAACTAAGAAAACTATGAAGAAACAGTATTTCATCAAAAATACATCAAATGTGATGTGTCACGCAGGGGATTGTCGGAATGCCAATTTACGTTTTTTCACTGTAAATTATTCAATGACTTGTTCTTTTTCACTTCTGTACAGTTAACGGTATTTTACTGTAATATCACATTAAATATACAGTTAGATCTACCACAGTAATTCACTGTATGTAAGGAAACTTGTAAACCAATTAACAGTTTTTCACTGTAGCATTTTAAAGTCTTTTACTGTTAATATCACGGTATTTTATTACAGGGTGTTTATATAATATTTATAGCCTATATATTTTCCATTCTGACTATTATCTCATATGTCAGGCTTTACAGGGATAGTTGCACATAATAATGCACAATTTATAGTAATTACTACAGTAACTACGTGTAATGTGTGTAAGAAGGACTGTAATATAAAGTGTTTCCATAAGAACAAAGGCATGCTGTGTTGTGTTAGTGTATTCAGGACTGGCGCTGGGCGTAAAGGGATTTGTTCTCGTTCTCTCATCGACTGCTTACATGTAAATCAGCAAAGCAAGCTTTAAGCCCTTTATTGAGGATCTGAGTCTCAAACGAAGCCAGATCATAGAGACACAGCTTGTGTTTATCCATGCCAAATACACACACAATCATGCATGTTAAATATGAAAGTGTGGCGATGGAAGAAAGTAGGAGATATGAGTTAGAAATGGAAAGTGTTTTGTATAAGATGCACTCAAGAAAGATGTTTATACACACATACGCATTTTTCAAACTGTCATAATAATTTGTTAACAAACAAGTGTTCATTACTTCAATGAGCTCAGTGTTTCTGCCTTTAATTATTACATTGTTTAATTTAATACATTTTTAGCTATCTGTGATTTTGTATATGTAAATTTCTGAAATACATAACTTCACATAACAGATCACTGTAACTGTAATGTGGACTGTAAAGCTGCTTTGAAACGATGTGTATTGTGAAAAGCGCTATAGAAATAAGCGTGAATTGAATTGTATATACTTTGCATATTCATTTTGGTTGCACTTTGCACTTGCAGATTGCGTATTATCCTCATGTTATTCCTGTTTTGGTCATTGCATTTCTTGGTTTTCTGTGACCAGCGCTTTATCTCAGTGTACAGCTGAACTTTATGAAATTAAAACCAATTAATGGCTCAAACGCATCTGCAGTTTTTACAGTCTAACTCAAAGCACTATTGTGCACTTACACATCTGCACCTTTACAACATCGTATTACGTAAGACAATAACGATATTACACCAGAGGAAGAATGATTAATAACTATTCATATCCCTTTATTATACTGTTACACAATAGACTGTTTATAGGCTAATATCACTGACAATAAACTGATGCTATGAGAAGAAATCCATCTCTGAAACACCTTTCCAGGACAGAGGAATGAATGACTGTCAGGATTCAGCATAAAAGTAATGAAAGTTACTGGCGTCGCGTATATCCGGATAAATGATCTCGGGATTCAATTAACGTAGAAGTATCAGAACTGTCATGTTGAGGGATTTCCAGGACAGGGTTATCAGAATCTGCTGTAAGATGTGGAGCTCTGAATCCAGCTCGCAAGGATTACGCCAGACAGTTTTTCCCAGTAATGCTGTACAGAAGTCTTCTGTAATTCCCAGTTAAGCGCAGAATCCCTTGACTGTTGCATGCGTTCAGGATCGAGTCCACTTTACGGTTCACAAAGGTGGAATGGCTCTCTTTTAATATTCCTCAGATGAACAGTAGAACTGATGCTCGCCGGAGAGAACGGCTCTCGTCTGAGGCCTCGGAGAGTCAGGGTTACGGTCATCTCTCGGTCACACACACACACACACACACACACACACACACACACACACACACACACACACACACACACACACACACTCATATATCTGGAGAGTGATGTGATTCGCTTATTCTGTCGTTATATGAATGTCACAGTTCAGTATAGCATGGTACATTGGAATGTTGAAATATGTAGATGTGTATGTGGAATATGAGTGTTTTTAATGTGTGTTTGTTTTTTAGCTTGTGATGTGATGCCACTGACCTCATCTAACGGCCCTTGTGGGATTTATGAAGGTGTTGATTTAAATTAACTTCAGCCTTTAGCCATTAGCCTTTAGCCATTAGCTATTGCAATATGTACATTATACCGTGTACAGTGTAATGGATGGACAGACAGACAGACGGACAGATGGATCGATGGATGGACGGACAGACAGACGAAGGAACGGAGGATGGATGGATGGATGATGGATGGATGGATGGATGGATGGATGGATGGATGGATGGATGGATAGATAGATAGATGGATAGATGGATGGATGGATGGATGGATGGAGGGATAGATAGATAGATGGATAGATAGATAGATGGATGGATGGATGGATGGATGGATGGATGGATGGATAGATAGATAGATAGATAGATAGATAGATAGATAGATAGATAGATAGATAGATAGATAGATAGATAGATAGATAGATAGATAGATAGATAGATAGATAGATAGATGGATGGATGGATGGATGGATGGATGGAGGGATGGATGGAGGGATAGATAGATAGATGGATAGATGGATAGATGGATGGATGGATAGATGGATGGATGGATGGATGGATGGATGGATGGATGGATGGAGGGATAGATAGATAGATGGATAGATAGATAGATGGATGGATGGATGGATGGATGGATGGATGGATGGAGGGATAGATAGATAGATGGATAGATAGATAGATGGATGGATGGATGGATGGATGGATGGATGGATGGATGGATGGATGGATGGATAGATGGATGGATGGATGGATGGATGGATGGATGGATGGATGGAGGGATAGATAGATAGATCATCTTGGCCTCATAAAAACAATGAGAATAAAATAGTTACTGTAACGCAGGGTGAACTCAAGAAACAAAGGGAGCGCTGGATCCAAAGGCAAAACTATTTAATAACAAAATAAACATAAACAAAACCATAACATAGACCAGGGAACCAAGAACAGAATGAGAAACACCAAACGTTCATCCATGTAGAACAAGACCAACACAGGAGACACACACACACACACACACACACACACACACACACACACACACACACACACACACACACACACACACAGGGGCAAACAAGCTGAACAAGAGAACAACACACACCTGAGGAAGACTGATCAACAACTACAACTACAAGACATGAGGAACACAAGACAGCAGTCATGACAGTTACAGCATAGATGTATGAGATGATAAAAACTTATACCAGTAATTGTTCCCAACATATATGAAAAATGTTACCAGAGAGAGAGAAAGAG
This sequence comes from Scardinius erythrophthalmus, assembly GCF_964197995.2. Classification (NCBI taxonomy): domain Eukaryota; kingdom Metazoa; phylum Chordata; class Actinopteri; order Cypriniformes; family Leuciscidae; genus Scardinius; species Scardinius erythrophthalmus. Next base: position 39,465,679 of record NC_138238.1, read on the forward strand.
AGTAAGAGACAAAGAACAGAGGAGGCAAAGAAAGAGCCAGAGAATAAAAGAGACAGAGCTACTGTTACATATTCTTTTATCCAATGTGACCCAAACCCAAATGTGAGGCGTTGAAACTGACCAATCAGAAGATAACAACTTCCCTGACCGTACTAAAGGTGTGTAAGAAACAGTAAAGCAATTGTCTTTGTTCATTTTCAAATATCTTTGATTATTTTCAATCCTACACCTTCATGAACACCAGACCAGAACAAAACTCTAATCCAACTTCATTTATATTCCACATGTGCCGGATATGGGCCGGATCCGGGCCGGATCTCTATGTTGCTGTCATGTTGGATTATGAAAAGATTATTCTCTGTCATCTCCATCGAAGACTTTCAGTAAGTTCAACAGAATATTTAGTTATTTTCCATGAATATATACAGTACACATATGCTGTAATAATGTAAATCTTTCTTCAATGGTTCTTATAAACTCTCAAATGTATCAAGCCACGGTGGATTAATATTCTTATGGAGGCTTCACAAATATGATCTAAGAATGTTTTGTTCTGTTTTCTCCTCAAATCAACAAATTGTGGGAAAGTTCAAAATAATAAGTAAAGTTAAAAAGTCACAATTACAAGAAACAAAGTAGCAACTGTGAGATTCAAGGTCATGTTGTTACATTGTGAGATTGACTGTCACAATTGGGGAAAATAAAGTTGCAAAGACCTTTTTAAACAGAAACAGGCTTCATATATTTTTTACCTTTGATTTTTTATGCTTTTAAACACACCTCAGAAGACTCAGGCTCAAGGGATGAAGCAAAGCTCACACTGAAGCAAGGAAATGTTCAGAACACAAACGGGCGAGAGTCAGACTCTTCCTTCTAACTCATTTACTGCTTTACTGCGTTCGCCACTGAAACACAAACTGAGGATCAAAGACCCCAGGCGTTATTCCCTCCGCTTCATTACTGAGATACAACACCCGTTTCATGAGAGGAACAGCACTGATGTATTATAATGTATCAAAACAGCATAAAATGCATTGTAAAGGTGCATTACGAGGAATCATTAATGCATTAAAATACTTTCAAAGCAAGAGTATAGTGGAATTCCGAAAGTTTGGGTTCAGTGAGACTTAGCACGGACGCATTATTTCTATTTCTAATAAATGCTGTTCTTTTGAACTTTCTATTCATCAAAGAATCCTGACAAATATAATGTATCACGATTTCCTCAAAAATATGAACTGTTTTCAACACTGATAATAATCATAAATGTTTCTTGATCATCAAATCCTCATATTAGAGTGATTTCTGAAAGATCATGTGACACTGAAGACTGGAGTAATGATGCTGAACATTCAGCTTTGATCACAGGAATAAATTACACTTTACTATATATTCACATAGAGAACAGATGATTTACATTATAATAATATTTCACTGCTTTACCGCATTTTTAATCAAATAAATGCAGCTTTGCTGAGCAGAAGAGACTCTTTCAAAAACATGAAACATCTTATCAAGCCCAATATAAATAAACACACACACACACACACACACACACACACTGCACAACACAGCACAGCAGAAGGCAAGCTTTGCTATTCTTCTGAATAACTCTCTGCTAAAGTCCTTTGACTCACACAGAGTAAACAGAGTAAACTGGTGTATTGTGAGTGAAATGTGTGTGTGCTTCGTTCTGAGCTCTGATTGGCTGCTCTGCTCGTTACTGTGTGTTTTAATGTGGTCTACATCTTTTATATGGGTTCTATCCTGTCGAGGTTTCAGCATCGCACCATTAAAACAAGACCCTGACGCTCCAGCAATTAACTGGCATCAGCTCTCACACACACGCTGGACTGAAACACACACAGCAGAGCTCACACACACTATTACAGCAAATGAGCTCAACGCCACAGAACACGGCATGTTGTGTCTTCCTGATACATGAGCACAGGTGCTGTGGTATTTTACACATTTTCTGTATTAGTTTATATTTATTAACTATTGCTGCTTCTTCATTTGTGGAAACGTGATACATTTCGTCAGGATTCTTTGATGAATAGAAAGTTTAAAAGAACAGCATTTATTTGAAATAGATTTTTTGTAACATTAAAAATGTCTTTACTGTCACAATTTGCATCCTGAATAAAAGTATTAATTTCTTTAAAGTCCCCCTGTGGTGAAAATCCAGCTTTTAATGTTGTTTATGTGTCTATGTGGTGTTTTTAATATGCTTTAAGACAAAGCATGTGTAAGTTCATAAGTCGACAGCATTGCTGAGTATTTCCTCCTTAAAACTGCAGTGAACCAAAGACAGTCTCAAAAACACGCTTTGAAATCGCTGGTGTTTCTGACGTCACAAACTACCTTGTAACCAATCAGATCAACGTGTGATCGTCAACCAGTGGATCTCTGAGCTGAGCGAGTGAGTGGAGGCGAGGCTCATTTGCATATTCATAGACCCACGCATACTAAATGAGGCAAGGGTGTCGAGTTACAGTCAAGATATTTTAAGGCATGAAGACATTGTTTTCAAGGAAAAAACGCTTAAAGGGGGGGTACAATGGTGTTTCATGTATTCAGAGTTGTTTACAGTGTTAAAGAGATGGATTCTCATGCTTAACATGGCCAAAGTTTTTTAAAAATATTTTGGACGAATAACGGAGAATTTCTGTGCCGAAAATCTTACTTCCGGGTTGGTACAAGTTTCGGCTGGTTTTTTTTTGACTGTGGATCTAATGACGTAGACCAGAGTGGAACTCCTTATATGAGCATTTCTCCCGGAAAAGCGCGACCGCGCACACGTCGACCAGAGGAGAGCGAGACCACGCACCTCAGCGCGCTTCAACAGGAAATCATCGGCAGCGCTGCATAGTGTCTCCAAAGTGTTTTTGGTGAGGGAAAGCTTACCAAAGAACCCAGCGTTAGGAACAGTGGATGCAGAAACGAGTTGTGTAGACTGTTTGTTCCCTGCATTTCGACGATGAATGTTTTATAAACAAAGCCCAGATTGACGGATTCTCTCTATGGCTCTGGCTCCGCCCACACGGCCCGCCTCCAGACGCTCGTTTTTTTCCGGAAAGACTCGGTACAGCCTATTTTCTCTTATAAATATAATAAAACTAAAAGACTTTTTGGAGATATGAAGGATGCAATACTACTCTATAGGTACTCAAGATTAACAGGAGATTGAGTGAAAATGAGCATTTCACCCCCCCTTTAAAAATGTAAACGTACAATATGTAATTTTGTTCGCAGCTAGGGGTTGCTAACCTCTTACATAAAAACAAAGGCGTAGTTTGATGACGCAACATTTGCTAAGAATTATGGATCTTGTCGTCAACGTCAAGCCTAGTAGATACATCGATGTTTTTATCATGACTGTGATATGAAGCACATTAGATCAACATTAGAATAACATACAGATCATATTCTAACATTTTATCATTGTTGAACTTTATAAAATTGATTAGTTTTATGTAAATGTGCTCACCTGTTTAATAAAGTAGGCTAACTTACATGTAGGAGCGGTCGAAGTCTCGGACGTGGAGCTCTCGGCATCTCGAAAACACCGCGCTGATATTGATTCTCGTTTTAGTTCTCCTTTTTTATCCAAAGTCTGCTTGCCATGGTCAGGCCCGGCTGCAGGATGAAATGACTGAGGGGGCATGTGAAATTGTTAAGGGGGCTTAACACCATCAATGAACAATACACACTGATAACTTGCTTAGTAAAAAAGATACTAATACATAATAAGCCAGCGTCATTTATTATGCATATATTAACCCTTTCACGCTTAATTTTAATATTCTAACTGACTCCCATAGTGAGTTTTTTCAAGGCGACTGTTATTTTAGAACGTTCCCCCTTAATGTTTCCATGGCGACGCGTCATAATTTGTCACGTGACACACCGCAACCACAATAACACTGACAGATGTATCGCTTTTATTTCCTTTTCCCTTTTTTATTCAAAATATTCACAAACTTGCTTACCATGTCATCAACTATCTGATATTCCGATTCTCTGCAAGAAAGTGCAGAGAAAAGTGGTCGGTGAACTGTGAGAAGAGTAAACTTCATAATTACTTCCACTGTGTTTGTCTCATATGAATAACACACGTCGGCAAATTATATTTGAATAGATTATTATTGCTGCTTCCACATACATCAGTGTGTATTTTACAAACTCCAAATGTATTGTTTTACTAGTGCTTATGTGTATTTAAATATCTGAAACCTAAAATAAACATTGTGAGGTTGAAAACGCTGTGATATGACAGCGCTGCGCGCGTCCGTCTCTGGCTCAGCGCCAGCCAACGCTTGAAAGCACAGTTTGAATCTGGCAGTTATGTCGTCAATGAACATTCTAAATCCCATATGTGTGACCGTACTCTCAGCACTGAAATAAAAAATCCCATATACCACTCAAAAGGTTAAACATTTCATTTGTAACCATGAATACAAAAATGAAACTGAGGGGGCACAAATCAGATCTGAGGGGGCAATGCCCCCTTTTGCCCCCTCGTGGCGCCGGGCCTGGCCATGGTCCATAATGTTTGAACGAAACAACAACAGCGTGCAGATAGACATTTCGAACTACACAGTGGTCCACGTCTGTCGCCTTGGTTACTATCAGAGGGCTCTGGTTGCTATGGCAGTACGAGCGGAAACCAGGGAGAACGCGGATATGACGCCATTGACGGCAACAAAACGGAAATAAAGAAACGTGACGTGTCTTCAAATTAAATTACAAATTTCTCCTGGTTTGAAAGTCGTTGAAAACAGTTGGGATAATGGAAGTGCACAAAAAACAAATATATATATAACATAGATATAGTGATTTTTGCTATTTTTAAAGCAAAAAAATTACATATTGTACCTTTAATTTTAATGATCAAAGATGAGTTTTAAGGGATAAAATGATTGACTACAGGGGGACTTTAAAATTAAGTCTTTGCTGAGCCCAAACTTTTAAATGGTTAGGGTTAGTTGTTCTTCTAAAGCAGCACAACTGTTTTCAACACTGATAATAATCATAAATGTTTCTTGATCATCAAATCCTCATATTAGAGTGATTTCTGAAGGATCATGTGACACTGAAGACTGGAGTAATGATGCTGAACATTCAGCTTTGATCACAGGAATAAATTACACTTTACTATATATTCACAGAGAAAACAGCTGATTTACATTATAATAATATTTCACTGTTTTCACTGAAATATTTGATCAAATAAATGCAGCCTTGCAGAACAGAAGAAACTTTGTTCAAAAACATTAATAAATCTTAAATATTCCAAACTTTTTAGTGCATGTCTTTCTAAAGAGGTCTATGATGTGTATAATCATTACTGCTGATGTGATTAATTACTTTACATCATTATAGCACTGACTGACTGATGACGCCACCAGAACATATTCAAGCATTCACTATAGCAACTATCCCAATTTCTGTTTAAAATTAATTATTAAAATTGTATAAATATTACATAAACTTGTTCCACACTTTTAAAACCACTGGTAAAACATCTAACGAAGTATTAGCAATGTACATGTTGCTTGCAAGACATTTCATCAGAACACACATCTGCTTCTGAATGCTCATCAATGGAGAGCGATGTCTGGAGCTCGTTTTTCACCAGTGACCCTTTATTCCTGCGGCCTTGATTCAGCATCGATCGGAGATACTGAGAGCTGATACGAGAGAGAGAGATTAAAGGTCTCTAAACGAGCGCTAATGTGATGATCCAGTCCGGATGGTGATCCGAACTCATCCGACTGTGGGAGTCGCTGCTGGTTTGTTGTTGCTGCCAGAAGTTGTTTACCTCCTTTTCATTATAGCTTACTAGAGGACAAGGTACAGTGTTGTTTGGCCTATAAAGTCACCAATTGACACTTGTTTTTTAATGGTGACATATTTTGCCCCTTTTACAAGATGTAATATAAATCTCTGGCGTCCCCAGAATGTGTCTGTGAAATTTCAGCTCAAAATACCAGATCATTTATTATAGCTTGTCAAATTTGCCCCTTTTTTGGTTGTGAGCAAAAATGTATCATTTTTGTGTGTGTCCCTTTAAATGCAAATGAGCTTTAGCTCCGCCTCCGTTCAGAAGAGGGCGGAGTCTTTACTCGAGCTTCAGAAACTCCGGCAATAACAGAACAGGCCAATCTCCCTCATCCAGAATCCCAGAATAACCAGTAGCGAGTGCAGCCTTACGGAGAGACTCAGGAAGAGTATCTTCATCATTGCGTTAGAACTGGTCTCTGTTGTCGCGTGTGAAACCAAATGTCAGCTTGTGTGTGTAAACGTGCAGATTAAGGGCCGGTAATATTATAATAAGATCCTCTTCATACGTCAGAAGGAGAGCGAAATGTGATCGGCTTATTTTCCGACATGCTTGCAGAGAAAGACTCACCAGAACACAGTTACACTTTTCATGTTTTCTGGGTTTCAGAAGCACCGATTATACACGGGAAAAGTCAGATTTTCATGATTTGTCCCCTTTAAGTCAACCTGTCACTCACATGAGATCAGCCAATAGCAAACCACAACCATCCAATCATCCAATCAATTCCCCACAGACACAATCAAGCCCCGCCCACATTTGTTCTTGTTCCAGAAGCGTTTCACTCGGATATACGGCGCAATAGAGGAGAAAAGACCAGCGCATCTTCTCTTTCATGCTGATTTTAAACACAAGTCAGCTCTGGCTAATGATGAACAAGCACATGATAATAGAGGAACAGGTCTGAGCATCAACATTAACCCAGAGTCACATCAGAGATGGAGACGCCACACAGCTTCACTGCTAATGAGCAAATCTGCCGGTTTGATCTCTAACAGAATGGATGTCAGTTTACCAATTCTGGAGCTAATCATCCATAAAGCCCCAGAGCCCTCGGATGACTGTCCTGACCTCGGCGAGGACGATCTCCTTCCCTGAAAACACTCTGAAAACACTCTCAAAGTCAGACATGTCGAGCGATCGGCATCGCTTTACTGCAGCTGTTCAAGGACGATCCGTTGTGCCCCATGACAGGCCCTAATTTAAACTGGGGATAATGGCAGGGTAATGAGTGCCACAGACATTTCAGAATAGCAAATCAATACGCTGGTATTTCTGAGAGTCTGATCGTGACGGTGTTCATCGTCATTATACAGTCGCAGCACAGATCTCACTTCTTTTCTTCCAGCATTTCTCTCGTGTCCTGAACAAAACATCGACAGGTGGGAAGTTGTCTGACTGTCTGATGTGGTGCACAAACATATGTTTTAATCAAGCTGCAACCTTCCGGTCTCTCTCTTGAATCCAACACTGAAGTGAGTTAAACTGCAGTTCATCGACTGGCCACTAGAGGCCGGCTGCAAACGGGAGTCAATCCCATAGGCCTCCATGTTAAAATGCCCAACTTTACAGCAGAATAAAACATGTTTACAGCCTGGTGCAAAAAGTGGTTTTGGTCTATATAGCTAATGTTGCCCTTCATGAAAACCGTGAGGGGGTTGAATTTTTTTATAACTCATCCGTTTAAATTATATTAAGCCTTAAAGTTCTGCATAATTAAGGGCGTGGCCACTTGAGTGACAGGTGGATTGCCGCTGATGTCACTACTAGCCGTTTGTCTGCTGTCTGTTAGCGTCATGTCACCTCTGCTAATCCGCCTCTCTGCACATTGTCGTTTATAACAGAAGTGACGCGCGGCCAAGATGGCGACGGACGGCTCCGCCCACTTTGGTCTTCAAAAATGCTCTTCAGAAACACTAAGGGTGACACTATTTTTTCACAGTCTATCTATGGTTTTAATCAACTTCATTCCTTAGGAACTTAAAGGGTTAGTTCACCCAAAAATGAAAATTCTGTCATTAATTACTCACCCTCATGTCGTTCCAAACCCGTAAGTCCTTCGTTCACTCCAGTGGTTCAACCTTAATATTATTAAGCGACGAGAATAATATTAATATTAGTACTTTTTGTGCGCGAAACCCCCCCAAAATAACGACTTTATTCAACAATCTCTTCTCTTCCACATCATTCTCCTATGCTGTTGACGTAGTGAAAACAGTGCAGCGCTTCTGGGGTCAGAACGTAGGCTCACTATTGGCCGACGCTGGTCAGCATCACAGGCATCACACACATGTCCAGCGTCGGCCAATAACGCTGCACTGCAGTGGAAGAGAAGAGATTGTTGAATAATGGAGAATATGGGCAAAATCATCAACATTCAAACAGGAAAACATGTTCTAGTATAGACCAAAAACAACATCAAGACTTTGTAAAAGGGCATATAGACAATGTAATGCCCTGAGAATTACTAAAAGACATAAACAATCTAGAATGAAGAAGGGGCAACTTTAAAAAAATAAAATAATTGTATGCATTTGTAATGTAATGTAATGTAATAGGAACTGTCGCACAAACTCATTTTAAAAATCCTCTAAGCTGTTTCACATTCTCATTAGCTTTCATCATTATCCTGGTCAGCGGCAGCCATTAACAGAAACAAATCCCACCGAGTTACAGACCAGAGAAAAATCCATTGATACAGGCTGTAGACTCCCTGTGTGTGTGTGTGTGTGTGTGTGTGTGTGTGTGTGTGAGAGAGAGAGAGAGAGAGATTGTGTGTGAGAAAGAGATTGTGTGTGTGTGTGTGTGTGTGTGTGTGTGTGTGTGTGTGTGTGTGTGTGTGTGTGTGTGTGTGTGTGTGTGTGTGTGTGTGTGTGTGTGTGTGTGTGTGTGTGTGTGTGTGTGAGAAATGCTAATAGGCTCTCTCACTGCTTTCGTCCTCTTATCCTCTACATAGAGACAGCAGGGAATCGAAGCTCTTCTAAAACACCTCTGATACTCCTCTAATGAAGGTTATCTATCTATCTATCTATCTATCTATCTATCTATCTATCTATCTATCTATCTATCTATCTATCTATCTATCTATCTATCTATCTATCTATCTATCTATCTATCTATCTATCTATCCATCCGTCTTTCTTTCTGTCTTTGAATTCCTTTTTATTCTTACATTGAAAATCTGCGTCCTGTTTGCAACCTCAAGTCAATTAAGGATTTGATTTGAAATATAAAAGGATTCTAAATTATATTCTGAATGACGCACGACCCTGGTTTACTGTAACCTGGTTAGCATATTTCAGTCCAGGTAAAGGTCACCTTTACCCTGCTTTGTAAATAAGCAAACCAGTTTACAAATACAAGTAAAGTGTAAAATCTGGGAGCCATACTCAAGATTAATAACCACTCAAGGATGACAGTATGAGTTAGGAAATAATAACCCAGATATGGGTTTATCCCAGGGTTACAGTTTTCCTCAGTCGCTTTGGTGCATTTCTCAGATCAGAAATGAAATTCTCAAAACTACTTGGTCATCATCTAGTCTCTTGTGCACATCATTACAGCAGTTTCTCATTCGTTCGAACAAGTTGTGACTGCTTTGGTACATTCATGCCATTGATTATGCACAATTGTCTGCGGTTTCCAACATTATCAGTTGCTAATGCCATGTTGCGCGATAGTCTTACTCCTCAAAACATCTAGTCATTAGTTCATCAAGTCATTAAATGCAAAACGGTTGATCTAGTTGTCATAAACTGTGAAGCATATTTTCTACACATTTCTATTAGACTTTTTGTAAATGAGCCATGAATTGATGAATTGTGCAGGTGAATCTTGACGTTCACTAATGAAGGGTTCATTATGTGATATTGTATGTGATATTATATGTCATATTGGTTCAACCAATGAGAAACCATTTCTCTGAAATAGCTCACGGTTGCATCTCATGAAGCTTCGATTGGCAAGCATATATACAGCAAAAGCACAGTTCTGCCTAGGGGTCTTTGTGCCTCTATTTCTTTTTCTTTTCTATATCACAATAATATTGTAATGTTTTTTTGTTTTTTTTGTCAGACCACTAGTAAAAGTGTAACTGTGAATCCTATCCAGTCTCTTTTAATCCATAACTCACGTAGTGTGCACATTTGTACTTTTGAAATGGATATATGGCATACAGAAGTGCATTTCAGTACAATGACTGTCCTCCAAACTGTTGCCATAGTTTACATCAGGTAATACTCACAGAGTGCAGTGTTTTATTGACAACATGACTAAGCATTCTGACTGTCTTGTTTGGGAACAATGACACAAGGACTTTTCATTCTGATGGCACTGATAAGTTCATTGGCATAAATACTTACTTTTGAGAGATGAACTAAACATTTTGAGTAAGTTACAGGCTTTTGCAGGTAATCCAATGTGTGGTGCTGTTTGTTTTGAGAATGCACAGACTTCTCTGCAAATATTACGGATGATTTGAGAAATGCACCAAAGCGACTGAGACAAACTGTACGAATAACCAAGGGTTAACTATTTCACATGTGCAACAGAGACTGATCCATACTTTCAACAGGTCCATCAATAGATCAAGTGCATCTGAACAGGAGAGGAAACATCACCATCTGAATGAAACATCAGACCTTTAAGTTTGAAGGTCTGGAAAATAATGAGGTCGAGACACAAGGTCGGACCTGCACTTTTCCTCTGAGAACAGCAGAATTTAACAAAAACTTCTGGCAGGAGAACGGAGAATCTGCAGTGATTGATCAGAGATGTCACACACTGACAGATGCTTCGGGCCCAAATGCATCTCTTGGTACTATAAAAAGGATTTTAGGCTAAGATGGAGCTTTGAACACTTTAATGCTGGATTTTCTGCAATGACCGGCAAAAATATTTCCATAATACTTTAGAAAAATGTGTGATCAGTCTTCCCTTCTCTTCCCAATTTAGAAATGATTCTCCTTCAAACCCAAACAGAGAGACAGGAGAATGAAAAATGTGCATGCATTTTCAAGAACTGGAAGATCATTGTGTGTGTGTGTGTGTGTGTGTGTGTGTGTGTGTGTGTGTGTGTGTGTGTGTGTGTGTGTGTGTGTGTGTGTGTGTGTCTCAGAGTGAGTGTTCAAGAATTACCCTCGCATTATGATAATCCCTCAATTATGCAGGGATATAATACAAGAATATGGGTTATGTAATATTCTACACCATGCATTTGCACTCTGAATAATCGCTGCATTTAAACCCATTCTCTGTATTCAAATACAACATATCTGACAATTGCTGTTCAGTCACCATTATATAAGAAACTCCATTTTCTGAACTTCATTAATGGATCGACGACAAATAAGAGCATATATTAGAAAGAAATGGAAACATCTTTAGGGAAAAACTGCCAAGTCTTTGTATTCATGTTGGTTTTAAAATCTTTTATACCATGTAAATTTAATGACAGTAAAAATGTCATGTGGTGTAACCGTCAAACAACCTTGTGTAAACATAAACATATTAATCGTTAATTTTTTTAAAATAGTTTTTCAAGCAAAAATATATATTTTTTTACAAATATAATTAATGGTTGACCGATATACATTTTTGCGATGTCTGATGCTGGTAGATAGAGATCAGATGTAATATTTAATATATAGCACATTCTGCAATCAAATATATGTTTATTTTTACATCATATTTACTAAATTGCAAATAAATAATAAGAAAAGGCTTCATTTTAAATCGAGGGTGCAGGATAAAAATGCGCTCTTGAAGATCTAACAGCTGGAGTCAGCCAAGCTTGTAACGTTCATGGAATTTAATATTTATTAGATATTTAAACACTTGAATAAATTATAGAAATATGTATTTGCTGGATACTGACAGTAGGCTATGAGTAGAGTTTGTCTTTCTATTATTAATAACAGAAAGCCAAATGCTATAATACTTTTTTAATACTTTATTTGTTTAACATTTCCTTCCAATATTTTTTTAGACAGAACTGTTAAACAAAGCTTGTCAAAATAAAAGTCCTGCTTTCAACACTTATTGGTCAAACAGAAAAACATATTATGATGCCAATAATTAAATAAGGCCAAATATCACCTGAGATATCGGCCTTTATGAATTCATAAATGTAACTAAGGTTTTGTCACACAAGGACATTGCTTGAAGATTAAATGATCTGATTTATTAAGAGCTTTATTGACCTTGTTTTGAAGAGTGACTTGAAAATGTCAACACGTCTGCAATAGAACGTGCAGCTATACATTGATTTATTTTTATGCACTTTTAATGCAATAAAAGAAGAAGGTTACAAGTGCTTTTCTCCAGTATTAATCCAACTGGGAGTCATCCGTACACCTGTGCATTATAATGAATGTTAAAATGTCAGAGACACAGAGCATAAGCATGGTACAAAATGAGTGTGTTCAGGTATGCGACAGATGGCCTCGTCTGAAGTCACTTCTCTATTAACCCAGAGACTAACGAGACAAGAGGCTTTAGGGAAATTGTAATTGATTAAAAGAAGCGAAGGAGCGCAGCAGTGAGTCGATATGAGCTGACACCTTGTCATTGTGCAGACGCCTGTGTAATCAGACCATTCGCTTTCAACACTGAAGGAAATACTGCATGCATTCAGAGACACATCTGCAAATCATCAATCAATTATTCTTTCAGTAAATCATCCCTGCTAACACCTGTCATCTTGCAGGAGATTTATGCCTTTATGACGAGAACGACATCTCTATGGCAGATATACGTTACATTCAGATGCAGGTTGAGTTTGACACAATGGCAAAACTGATTATATATAGTGCCAGTGGAAGACGTGAAGCATCTTTCTTTTTACTCCCCGCTCTCTGAAATAATAGAGCATGTTTTGAAGGTTGACAGGTTTGTCTGGTTTCTGAAACCACTGATGATTTCTAAAGATTTCCATATGCAAGCCTGCAGACACTGAGCAATCTGTGAAACCATGTCCTTTACGCAACACAAATCATTCTGATATAGTGTTCTTGTTTCACATCATCTCTTCAAGAGCTGGCGAAAGCTCTTACCAAAGATTAACTAACTAACTAACTAACTAACTAACTAACTAAACGACAAACTAAAAACTACTAACTAACTGAGTTATTAACTAACTAACTAACTAACTAACTAACTAACTAACTAACTAACTAACTAACTAACTAACTAACAGACTGACTGACTGACTGACTGACTAACTAACTAACTAACTAACTAACTAACTAACTAAACGACAAACTAAAAACTACTAACTAACTGAGTTATTAACTAACTAACTAACTAACTAACTAACTAACTAACTAACTAACTAACTAACAAACTGACTGACTGACTGACTGACTGACTGACTGACTAACTAACTAACTAACTAACTAACTAACTAACTAACTGACAAACTAAAAACTAGTAACTAACAAACTAACTAACTAACTGACTAACTGACTAACTAATTAACTAACTAACTAACTAACTAACTAACTAACTGACAAACTAAAAACTAGTAATTAACAAACTAACTAACTGACTAACTGACTAACTAACTAACTGACAAACTAAAAACTAGTAACTAACAAACTAACAAACTAACTAACTGACTGACTGACTGACTGACTGACTGACTGACTGACTGACTGACTAACTGACAAACTAAAAACTAGTAACTAACAAACTTACAAACTAACTAACTGACTGACTGACTGACTGACTGACTGACTGACTGACTAACTAACTAACTAACTAACTAACTAACTGACAAACTAAAAACTAGTAACTAACTAACTAACTAACAAACTGACTGACTGACTGACTGACTGACTGACTGACTAACTAACTAATTGACAAACTAAAAACTAGTAACTAACTAACTGACTAACTGACTAACTAACTAACTAACTAACTAACTGACAAACTAAAAACTAGTAACTATATAACTGACTAACTGACTAACTAACTAACTAACTGACAAACTAAAAACTAGTAACTAACTGACTAACTAACTAATGTAGTAGATTTTTAATAGATAAAATAGTAAACTGTATTTTAAACTAACCATGTCTCTAACATCTAACCTTACTTCTCTTTTCAGGCCTAACATGATAACACTTTGAAACACAATGTACTAAAACGATCTGTCCTGTGTTTTTGAATGTTGTGTGTTGTGTTGCCATACCCCTTTGACTTTGGTTGTGTGAATGTATAAATAACAAGTTTGGGAACTGAAACTAGACAGATGACTAAATTTGAACCTTGTGATTAACAATGAAGTAATCATTAAAACAAAGTTTGCTTTACCTGGTAACAGAAGGGTTTGTCTATGAAAGCCAATCAAATTGTGGGGAAATTATGTAATGCAGTATGACATTTTTGCCATACCTCCTTATTCTATAAAAACGGTTGTATTCGTGTTAGCTGGTGGGATTCTCAATGGAATTTGTCAGAGATCCTCCGGCCTTGCTTCTTCTTGGGGGAGATTCTCCGAGAACTGCTGGAGAGATCCTCCGGCCGTGATTAAAGCATTTAAAGGACATTTGCTAAGGTCTGTTTGTCGATTATTCCTGCGCTTCCTAAGCTAGTTAGGGAAGCAAGTTAGTTAGGTAGCTATATAGGGAACGTCGATTGGAGACAACCCATGTAGACTTAGAACTGAAAGGGAATGTCGATTGGAGACAACCCAGATAGTTAGGTTTAGGGAAAAATCTACAACACTAACTAACTAACTAACTAACTAACTAACTGACAAACTAAAAACTAGTAACTAATTAACTAACTAACTAACTAACTAACTAACTAACTAACTCACTGACAAACTAAAAACTAGTAACTAACTAACTAACTAACTAACTAACCGACAAAATAAAAACTACTAATTTACAGACTAACTAACAAACTAAAAACTAGTAACTAACTAACTAACCGACAAGATATTTATTTGTGTTATTTACTGTGAATAACTGTTTCCCCAAAAGCATATACGTTAGCTTGTAGGAAACTTAATTTAAATATTAAATATTTTAAGGACATTTCTTTCATGTACAGAATGTACTTCATTTTGCAGTTCATTCTTGTGTTATAAGTGCAATAAATGATGTTCTTCCTCAGTGTTTCTGTCTTGTTTTCCAGCACAAATATCTAAACATTCTTAAATCGCGATACATTTACTGGAGAAGAAGCAACATTACTGAAGATATTAAGTCTTGTTTACTAAAAAAGCGAGTTTGTGCTTAAAACAAGAACAAATATCAATGGAGTCAGAAAATACTCGGTTACACTTTATAATAACGGCATGCTATGAATCATTAGTTAAGTATTAATAAATGGTTATATAATCATTTATAAAGCATTAATAGATGCTAATAAATACAGCTATAAATGCTTTATTCTTGATTTATAAGCTATAATGTGTTTAATAATTGTATTTTCATACGTTATTAATTATCAATTTATCATTTCTAAATTTTGTATTACATAATTTACAAAGCAGTTATTTAGGAGTTGTCAGTGGTTCATAAGATCATTTAGAAAGTGTAAGTGAATGATTAATAAACTATTTAAATGTACATTTATACATCTTATTATTTAGACTAATATTTACTCAGTATGTTAATAAATGCTTTATTAGCATACTCCTACTGTAATTCATGATTAATAGTTATAAAACATTTAGTAGTTGTCAGTTAACTATTTTTGTGAGTTTATAAAGTGAGAACTATTGATGCCTCGTAAAGCTTTTACAAAGGAGATTTAAAGTTATAATAAAGTGTTACTAAATACTGTTGTTTTCCCTTTGAATTAATATTGTTTTTCTGATCCCACTGACAGATATTTGTTCTTGTTTTAAACACAAACTCACGATTTTCTCTCTACTTTTTAACCCGAGATTCAGCCATATTGACGAGAGTCGAGAATATTCTCCGTCCTCGTTCCTTTGTTTGAAAGGACTCTTTAAAGTGTGTCCTCGGGGTGTGTGTGATATATGTCACGATCCACACACACACACAGAGAGTGATGAGGAGATTCTCTTTCAACTCAACTTTTATAACAGGTTTCTGAGGGTGAATCCCAAACGATGAGGAACTGGAATATGCTAAAACCCCTCAGACTCATACATAATATTCCTTCAAGTGTCTGTGGAAGCGTGGGCATGTTCACTGCCGATGCTGATGATGATATGAATAACTAATACTGAGAGTGCTTTTTGTTTTATAATTGTGTTGTGATTGGTTGCTTTAAATAGCATGAAAAATATCATGTTTGTGTGTAACAGAAGTCTCTTTTTTTGCCAGATCTATTAATTTATTCAAAAATACATTAAAAATGGGGTTCTTTCCTAGAACAACTACATACCTCTTTTATAATGAGCATGTTTTAATTTCTGAATTCAATTTCACTGGTATATTTTGTGGCCATGAAGTCAAAATTGTCATGGTTACACAACTGTCCTCCAACATCACAATGAAGAAAAGAAGAGAGGGGATTAAAACGTTCAGATTCTTGGAGAGAAAACTACATGTTCGACTATTGCTGCAGTTTACTGTGTCAGAAAACTGTGTTGGTTAATACATTAACTAATGTTAACTGATGAACCTTATTGTAAAGTGTTACCGTTATTCCTCATTGACCCATTTCCCACTCTCTCCGAGCCGGATTCCTGTATTTAGATGAGCATATAACAGCACACGACTGTGAAACACTGCTTCTCCCCTCGGAGGGAATAAAGTGTCTGCAGAAACTGAGATTTGATGAAACCCTCCAGGAACACCTTCAGGAAGTGTCATGTTTTTCTGCAAATTCTCCCAAATTTATCTGAAGGCTTTAGAGAGGATTAGAGGAATCGATGACCTTACAACTGTTTCTGAGGCTCTGCAATTTGTGTCTTCATCTCGTGTGTTTACTGTAAATCAATATTTTGCTTTTTCTATTACAGAAAATGTCTCAAAAAAGTATGTTGTCACCACTTGACTGCACACAGAAACAATGCAAACATATGCATTTCTCTCAGGGCTAGCAGGCTCGTTCTCAGCATGATGAAACAACAACAACTACACAAAACCGTCCGTGCAATCTGTGCTGACTTTAACTCGACTGTAAAACGCCTGAGCACCACTGCTCTCTCACGCACACATCTAAAGCCACAACTCTTGCTGGTTTATTCATTACTGATCACAAAACTATTTGTGTTTGTTAGTTAGAAGCTGTTAGTCAGTCAGAGACTAATTGTTTACATTTTTCAGAGACGTTAACAAGAATGAATTCTCAGTATATTAACATATTACTTTTTTAAAAATCATTTAATTAGTCACTCAGTTAAATAGTTGGTTGTTAGTTAATAGTTGTTAGTTAGTTAGTCATTTGTTGGTAGCTGTTAGGTGGTCAGTGACACAATGTTTACACTGTTCAGCGACGTCAACCTAAGAATGGATTCTCAGCACATTATTAACATATTACATTATGTTGACCATTTAGTTAGTTAGTTAGTTGTTAGTCAGTAGTTTTTAGTTAGTTGTTAGTTTGTTGTTATTTATTTATTTAGGTAGTTTTTAGTTAGTTGGTTAGTTTATTGTTTGTTGGTTAGTTAGTTTGTTAGTCAGTTAGTTAGTTGTTAGTCGGTTAGTTAGAAGTTTTTAGTCAGTCGGTTAGTTTGTTGTTATTTAGTTAGTCAGTTAGTTAGTAGTTTTTAGTTAGTTAGTTAGTTAGTTAGTTAGTTAGTTAATCAGTTAGTTAGTAGTTTTTAGTTAGTTAGTTAGTCAGTCAGTTAGTTAGTTAGTTAGTTAGTAGTTTTTAGTTAGCTAGTTAGCTAGCTAGTTAGTTAGTTAGTTAGTTAGTTAGTTAGTTGACAGTGACGGTGGCTTTTTTTGTGGGAACAGTTCTTCTACAAACAATGATATTTAGGCAGAAATGATGGGTAACACTTTATAATAACGTTCAGTTGTAAGTCATTTATAAGTGGTTAGTTAATGATGAACTAATCATTTACAAAACATTCATAAATGATTAGCAAGTGATATACTAACATTTTATGCATGTTTTGTAAATTGTGTTACAAGTAATTTACAATTGATTAGTTAATGATTAATCATTTACAAAACATGACTAATCATTCATAAATTATTAATAAGTGATATATTCATTATTTTATGTATGTTTTTTAGATTGAGTTATAAGTCATTTACAATTGATTAGTTAATGATTAACTAATCATTTACAAAACATGACTATGCGTTTCATAAATGTTTAATAAATGATGTTACATTTTTTCGTATGTTTTGCTCACATCAGGTGCACAGTGGTTATGTGTTTCAGAGAAGACAGCTGTCTATACCCTCACCAGCCAGCACTTACACTGCAGTGCACACTACACTACACCACACCACACACTACACTTTACAGTGTTCAACACCCGTTATAGATGTGTAAACGCATGAATAAATCATTTACAACACTTTCTGCATCCCCTAATCTAAAGTGTAAACTATTCATCACCTGTAAATGTCTTACACTTCATTTGTAGATTACCACTTCAAGAATCAATAAGGCATAAGATCTACGAATGTTATCTCCGAATGTATATGTAACACATTTACAAGTGATGAATAGAACTGAATCTACAAAACATACATACAATAATTAACATATCACTTATTAATCACTTATATAGACAACGCATAGTCATGTTTCGTAAATAATTAGTTAATCATTAACTAATCACTAGTAAATGACTTGTAACGGAATTTACAAAACATACATAAAATGTTAGTATATCACTTGCTACTCATTTATGAATGTTCTGTAAATGATTAGTTCATCATTAACTAACCACTTATAAATGTCTTACAACTGAACGTTATTATAAAGTGTTACCAAATGATGGTTACCACTGTTCATTTTGCAGGGGTTTTGATCAGCTGTGAAACCTTTCTCTAATCTGGTTATTCTGATCCAGCTCTGTAATGCGCAGATTCATTTTGTGGGCGTTCGGCCCTGCTCCCCGTCAGACTGAGGACTTGTTTTGATTGTTGTGATTGCTTCTAGTGTAGAAATGCCCCTGGAACCATTCAGGAGTGTGTTTCCCACAGCGCTGTAACTCCTGCTTCACTACTATAGTTCGATGCATCGTTGAAGAAATCAACTAGCTAGCCTCGACTGTTTCCCGAAACCATAGTGTCGCAAATTGGTCGTTCAACCACGTTGGTTAATGATGTCACGCACGTGGTGGAGTAATATCTACTTTGAGATCTGTTTGAAAATCTGTTTGAGATCGAATTAATGCGAGATGTTTTGCTATAAATGACAGATATGGCATCTGAGCAGGACCGGCGACAGCACTTTTCCAAATTATCACATTTCAGCTCCTCAAATTACCGTTGCAAATCTCTTTACACCACTTTCTTATGTGCGTAAAACAGACACAAATGAAATGTCCGCAAGCACATTATATCATCAGCAGGTTCAGCATCTTAAACAACGACTAAAGAGCAAATAAAGCTTAACTTACCTTTCAGAAGCACTCACGGCGGACCTTCATCGCAGCAAAGCTTTTAACTGCATCCTCTATTTCGATTCTCTGTGCCAGTTCATGTTCTATGGAGATTGTTGCCAGTCCATTAAGTCTGTCTTGTTTCATTGTACTGCGAAGGTAGTTTTTATTAGTTTCGACTTTGAGAAACTGCATTCTCCTGAAGCCACTGTAACAGGAAGGGTGAGAAGCACTCGTAATGCTACAAAAGCATTGGAAAAAACTGATTCCATCCCGTTATCACATGTGAACTTGTGTGCGTCTAGGGGTTTAGTTCCAGCTGGTAGACGTCTACTCAAAGCAGTCAACTCCGCAAAAAGCTCTTGTCCATCAACATC
Organism: Scardinius erythrophthalmus; assembly: GCF_964197995.2. Taxonomy (NCBI): domain Eukaryota; kingdom Metazoa; phylum Chordata; class Actinopteri; order Cypriniformes; family Leuciscidae; genus Scardinius; species Scardinius erythrophthalmus. The sequence goes on from NC_138238.1 coordinate 39,485,396, forward strand.
TCTGGAGTCGCCGTGTGTCAGGGCTTTTTCCAGCGCTGTACATTCTTGGAGAACGTCAGTAGCGTTTTTGTCCTTGATGGATGCAATGTCATACAACACCCCAAATATGTTCCCGTGCTCCTGGAGTTGAGAAAAACGCTCTTCAGTAGCATTAATAGAGCAGTCCAATATTCTGTTGAAGAAAAACACTTTGTAATCCTGTTGTGGATCCTCTCCTTCATAGTGAAACATTTTTTTCCTCTTTCGTGGTCGCACAGCACTTTGTGGAGGAAAGCGGGCCTCTGTTTCCAAATCCTCCGCCAATACTCTTGCATACTCTCGATAGTCCACCAGGAATCGTTTTGTCAATTTCAGCTGTGCCACTGCACAAGGTACATCAAGACTCGTTGTCTGTAGTATTTTGCTGGTCACATTTTTATCTCATAAAATGTCATACCACGTTATGATGGAGCACATGAACGGGTAGGTTTTGAATGCTCCACATGTGCCGGTACTGTCATCTTCTGCCACCGACAGGAGCGCATCATATACATCCCCCAATTGGTGTCGGATGGGTTTGAGTGCATCGACCCGACTTTCCCATCTCGTGTCACTTAAAGGCTTGACTGTGAGGCCACGCTCACCTATGTGCTGTTTTAACACGTCCCAGCGAGAGGTGGAAGCAGAGAAAAAGTTATAAACCTCCTGGATAGTTGAAAAGAAGTCGACTACCTGCAGACAACATGCGGCTGCATCATTAACTACCAAGTTAAGAGAGTGGGCGCTGCAAGGCACATAAAAGGCCCTTGGGTTTATGTCTAGCACTCTTTTTTGCACACCACTATGCTTACCTCTCATGTTTGATTCATTGTCGTAGCCTTGACCTCTCATGTCCATAATATCGATATCCAGCTCTCTAAGTTTCTTAATAAGGACCTCAGTCATGCCGGCTCCTGTACAATCAGTTATCTCCGTGAATTCCAAGAAATGTTCTCCGATATCCACACTTCCTCCCTGTGTTGTAACAACGTACAATCACGGTCATCTGTTCTCTTATGCTTACATCGGGAGCACAATCTAAAATGATAGAGAAGTATTTAGCTGACCTCAGCATCGTGAGAATTTCCTGCTGATTCTGGGATGCTAGCATTGCTATGATTTCATTTTGAATATCTTTGCCTTTCTTTTGAAGTCACTCTCCTAACGTGTTCAGCCATAACGCTGTCAAAAAGACCTATCATCTCCACTAGTTTCAGGAAAGTGCCATTGTTATGCTCAAATAATCTATCTGTGCTACCACGGAATGGCAGGTTTTGCATAGCCATGACTATGATGAGACTAACTAAACGCTGCAACATATTTTGCCAGTGTATTGTCTCGGCAGCAAGTTTCCGCTGATTTTGTGCATCTATGGTGTTTTGCGAGACCAATCTTATGTCCAACTCTTTCCATTTATGAAAACTTTCAATATGTTCAGTTGATTTTTCATGGTTGCTAAGGATGCTTGACAAATTCTTCCAGTCTTTAACACCATCTCTTCCAAGAGCTGATTTTCTCTCGCTTCCACAAAAAAGTTGGTTTACAGCAGAAGCAAAACGTAACATCCTTACTCACTGAATAAACTAGCCAGGGCCTTTCCAGCCTTTCTACATTTGTCAATGTCCGTCTATAAAAACTTTCTGTGTGCACTGTCTCTGGGAAAATCAATTCCTTTCACTTGATATGGTCCTCTCTCAATTAAAATGTCTCTAAGTCCTTGGGTTACTGTTGTTGGCCAATTACTGGGATCATTAAAAGTATCTTCCTCACTGTGTATTTACAGTTTTTCTCGATTGCTTAAACACTATAACCAGGCTTTTGAACTAAAATTTCAAAACCATAACGCCATTTATCAAAAAGCACACCCATTTCCCTAAACTATAAACACTATTCCCTGTTTTGACACATGAGTCAGATTTGTTGAACTGTCACTGCAAAACTCTACACACAAATCCCTTCATTTCTCATTGCTTAGACCATGTTGTCATTTAGAAAGCACTAGCATTCAAAATTGTTCACTCAAGTCAGCACAGCTTCAGCTCAGTTAGCACACAGTTACCCAAGTGGAAACACTAAGGGCCCTATCTTGCACCCAGCGCAATTGACTTTGTACACCGACGCATGTATCATTCCTATTTTGCACCCGCGCAAAGCGCGCTTTTCCCTCCACAGAAGCACGTCGGTTAATTAAGAAATACACTTGCGCTCCCCGGGGCGGTTCAGCGCAAAGAGGAGGCGTGTTCCAGCGCAAACGTTCCTTCATGCTATTTTGCAGGTTTAGAAAACAATTGCGCCACTAACCAGGAAAAAATAGTTTAAAGTCAGTGGCGCGTTGCGCATGTTATTCATAAGCTATTTTAAGGGCGCATGCTTGGCCATAATCAATGTAGCGTGTGCACAACGTGAATGCACTTTGATTCTCTCATCTACACAGAAGCAGCAGTTTTCATTTTTGCAAATCATAGCCTACATTATTACGATAGATAGATAGATAGATAGATAGATAGATAGATAGATAGATAGATAGATAGATAGATAGATAGATAGATAGATAGATAGACAATTTATTATAAAAGCATACATCTAGCTTACACATTTACCCAAATTATCATACGCCTTTTTAACCGAAGTTAATTTGGGTGGGTTTCTCCATCCCCAACGTCCCTGACGAGAACGTCGGTCTCCTTGGCTGTGAACCGCTCCTGGTGCGCGCCTGGCAAATCCACCGTTACAACAGGAATCCGCTTTAGAACAAACGCGTCTGCTCTTAAAGGGAATGTGAGATGATGCTCTGATTGGTTTATTTCACGTTACGCCCAAACCACACCTATGAATAATGAAGCTACTTCAGACCAACCCATTTTAGATTTGCGCCTGGCGCAAGAGTCATTTATCCCGCCGGGAAAATAGCAACAGCGCCAAGACCCGCCCACACAGTTACTTGCGCTTTGCGCTTTGACACTTGCGTTTCAGATCGTTAAAATAGGGCCCTAAGAGTCAAAATTGAACACACATCAGTCAGAACCTTCAATAGATATATACAGTTTTTTACAATTGTTTACACACTAAAATAAAAATTTCCACACAATTTGCAAAATTCTACTCCAAGGAGCAAAACACCTCCACAGATTTGCACAACAGTACACACAATGTCTGCTTCACCCTTTTTGCAAAACATTACAAACAGTGATTTGTAAAACTCCACACACATTTTCACACCTTAGACACAGTTAAGGATTGTGAGGTTTCTTCCTTGTTGTCATTACAAAGCCCCGGATTGTCAATGACAACACTAATGAACGAATTAGATAAACACAACCACCAGGTGTGGAAGCACACATGTGCTAATTTGAAAACGCAGCACTCAGGTGTGCTATAAAAGGCAGCAGGTGACTTCACCTGTCTTCAACAAAAATGGAAGGAGCTAGAGGAAAAAGAAGAAGAGTGAGAATGAGAGGGGGAGCTCAAAGAGGAGATGAAGGAGGTAGAGGAAGAGGAGAAGGAGGTAGAGGAAGAGGAGAAGGAGATAGAGGAAGAGGCCTAGGTAGAGGAAGAGGAGAAGGAGGTAGAGGAAGAGGAGAATGAGGTAGAGGAAGAGGAGGAGAAAGAGGTAGAGGAAGAGGAGAAGAAGGAGGTAGAGGAAGAGGAGAAGAAGGAGGTAGAGGAAGAGGCCTAGGTAGAGGAAGAGGAGAAGAAGGAGATAGAGGAAGAGGCCTAGGTAGAGGAAGAGGAGAAGAAGGAGATAGAGGAAGAGGAGAAGAAGGAGGTAGAGGAAGAGGCCTAGGTAGAGGAAGAGGTAGGGAAGGACTTATGCCAGTGAAGACATAGCCTGTGATGTGGATTAAATCTTATGGCCTGATCCAGCCAGACAGAGAGATGATGAATAGTTACAGTATTCTTGTTTCTTTTACAGTAGTTTTTCTTCAGAGTCAAAGTGTATGTACTCCATGCAGTAATTTTTATTTGTCTACAGATTTTATTTGTTTAATTGATTTCATTGTTGGTTGATTACTGTAACTGATTATGGTAAGAAATACTGTGTAAGTATTGAAATAAATACTTGAAATATTCAGTCTGCAGCATCGGTGTTGTGCAGTGCTTGGTAAGTTTATAGTAGGCCTATTTGTGTACATTCTCCCTATATCTCAAACTAATCATGAAGAATGTTGTGGGTTTGTCACAATTTTTTTTTTTTTTTTTTTTTTTTTTGTCATCTAAATTATCCCTTACATAACAATGTCTGGCCAAAAATCTAGCACATGCTATTTCCTAAAATTAGTTTTTTTACAAATGTGTTTTATATTTATCACAGCTGTGTGTAACTGGCTGCAATAGTGTCTGATCTTTGAGGACTGTGTTGGTTAAATGAAAACTAATAGCATTTTCACAAATATGTGTATATGTTTTGACTGAAGTGTGTATGTTTTGACTGAAGTGTGTCATTTTGCAAACAATATAGGAATTATGCAAATTGAGTGTGGTGTTTGGATAATTGTGATTCTGTTTTGAAAAAAAGAACCCGGTTTTCAAAATTGGAAGAGATCGAGGAGGGATAAGAATGAGGAGGAGGAAGGGCAAGGACAAGAAGACAAGCAGTCTCAGATGAAATTCAAGCCACTCTAGTTGCCCATGTCTTTATCAATGGTATGACTATGAGGGAGGCTAGGCTACGAGTAAGGCCAAATTTGAGTCGCTTTACTGTCGCCTCAAGAACCTTCAGGGAGGAGTGGTGGCAAACAAAATTCTATCACTGAATAAGAGACAAACATTTCCAATAGTCTTTGATGAGGTGTATTTTCCTGCAAGAAAAGGCCAGCAGTCGTACAGTCACACAGAGTGGCTGCAGAGTGTGATAGTGAAGGGAGGGCATCCTTCATCCTTTATAGTCTTGACTCCCAGAATGTTATCTTTCTAGGCAAATGATGGTATTTCAACCATATGTGGAAAATTCTTAGACGTGTTCATCATATTGTCTCCTTGAGTGGAGGCCCTCCTGTTATGTCCCAACACTTTTTACCATTCCAATACAATTCCATATTAGAATATGGTTTGTGTGTGCTCTTTTACTTTCATATGTTGGTCACACACATCTTACTGTAAGTAAATATAAATAAAATATTTAGAGGAGAAAGTAAAAAAAAAAAAAAGAGAGTAAAACAGGAAAAAAAAAAAGTTTTTGTGTGTGTGTGTTTTCTGTGTATGAATAAAAATGTGCCAAAATTGTGTCTTTTTTTGTGTTCATCATGTGAAAAGGTTTGTGAGGGGGGGAACCACAAGCAACATAACCAGTTTTGGAAATGTTGTTTTGAATTTATTGCACCAGTGTGTTAGAATATGTTGTAGTGTGTGTGATTTTGAGGGCTTGTGTGTCCTGTCTGAGGGCAAAGTTTGATTTTTCAGCAAGAGTGAATGGTTTTGAGGGTAGAGCTTCATTTTGACCTGAAAATAGGATGTTTGGGGAATTGGGTGAGACGTTATGGATTTGTGTTTACAGTTTTGAGAATACGAGGCATAGTTTCAAGAAATGTGTTTACTTTTAGAGAAAAACTGTAAAAGTATAACATTTAAAGCCACTTAAATTAATGAAATGACTCAAATAAAGATTCGTTCATTTTGATGAACGAGATCGAACAAGAGAGTCAGTAAAATTATCCGAACTTCGCATCACTCAGTCATGACTCGTGAGAGCAGGGGGCGGGGCGGGGCAGTGGCAGCTCAGCAAATCATATATAGCCTATTTTGTGAATTGTTCATTCCCGTTTGGCACACATTTTGCCGCCCTTACAAAAGTGCCGCTCTAGGCAATTGCCTAGTTCGCCTATATGGACGTGCCGGCCCTGCATCTGAGGACTATTTCTCATTTTCGCTCCAAACACAAAACTTTTGATGCTGTTTGCGAATGTTCATTAGAACTACATTTTCGGGAAACACTGACTCGTTGAACTGCTGATAACGACAGAACTTGCAAACACAGTTGACTAACGATGCTTTTGGGAAACACACCCCTGAGCACTAATTACAAACCCGAGTGTGAATCTCCTCATACAAACCAAACAGAATTCCCAGGAGTTTCTCCTGCGGTTCCTTCAGGCCTCTTTACAGGTACTTGATCTTCTTCATCTGTGGACTGACTCACGGGTTTGGAAACGCTGATGAGTGAACCGGTGTCATCGCACACAATATCTCTCTCAGATTGCCAGGTGAAATATCAACCGTGCGTTGGCCTTGTCAGCTTGGCCCACTGGTGCAGATAGAGACAGTGCTGGTGTGTAGGCTGATGCACATATAGACCATTTCTCTCCACACTCACATTTGTGGAACTTCAGGGTTTCCTGATGCAATATATGGCAATTGCTACCAATAAAGCACTGTCAGATCCTCACAACCCGAAACACTGAGATGATTCTTACTAGTTTCACCACATGGATTTTCACTACTTATTCTTTCTGTTTATTTTATGGATGCATGCACCTCACATTTAGACTAACAATTCCTACTGTGTCGAATATGATTTAATATAGTCCTAATGTTTCACTAATGATTCAGAAACAGACAGTGATCAACTCAACAGCTGAGACAGCAGTTACAACGTCTAATTTTTTCTTAGTGTGTCAGAAAGCTTCGGAAAATCAATAACAATTTTCAGTTTTTCTCTGCTGTAGCTTGAGAAATGAGCCCGGGTATGATCACAAGAACTTGTCAGCTCAAATTATGGACATCTGTATGAACGGGAACATGCTGTCCTTGGACACCTCGGTCTAACAATCTTTCACAGCAATCTGGTGGCGCAACAAGACTGAAACTGGTTTACAGCAGTCTGGTGAGCAACGAGACTGAAACTGGTTTACAGCAGTCTGGTGGCGCAACGAGACTTAAACTGGTTTACAGCAATCTGGTGGCGCAACAAGACTGAAACTGGTTTACAGCAGTCTGGTGGGCAACGAGACTGAAACTGGTTTACAGCAGTCTAGTGGCGCAACAAGACTGAAACTGGTTTACAGCAGTCTGGTGAGCAACGAGACTGAAACTGGTTTACAGCAGTCTGGTGAGCAACGAGACTGAAACTGGTTTACAGCAGTCTGGTGGCGCAACGAGACTGAAACAACGAGACTGAAACTGGTTTACAGCAGTCTGGTGGCGCAACGAGACTGAAACTGGTTTACAGCAGTCTGGTGAGCAACAAGAATGAAACTGGTTTACAGCAGTCTGGTGAGCAACGAGACTGAAACTGGTTTACAGCAGTCTGGTGTCGCAACGAGACTGAAACTGGTTTACAGCAGTCTGGTGAGCAACGAGACTGAAACTGGTTTACAGCAGTCTGTGAGCAACGAGACTGAAACTGGTTTACAGCAGTCTGGTGAGCAATGAGACTGAAACTGGTTTACAGCAGTCTGGTGAGCAACGAGACTGAAACTGGTTTACAGCAGTCTGGTGAGCAACGAGACTGAAACTGGTTTACAGCACTCTGGTGGGCAACGAGACTGAAACTGGATTACAGCAGTCTGGTGAGCAACAAGACTGAAACTGGTTTACAGCAGTCTCGTCAACTGCTGTCATCTCTCAGTCAACTATGCCAATTACTTCCAGATCTGACTCACTATCTGTTATTCAAGCTACAGCCAAATCAACTGCTGTCGTCTCTCAGACAGAAATGCCAGTTCCAGTCACTTCAAGATTTGAGGTACCATCTGTTATTCAAGACACAGTCAAATCTACTGCTATCACCTCTCAGACAATAACGCCAGTCAATTCAAGATCTGAGTCACTAACTGTTATTCAAGACTTGGTCAAATTAACCGCTGTCACTTCTCAGACAATAACGCCAGCCCCAGTCACTCCAAGATCGGAGTCACGGTCTGTTATTCAAGACACTGTCAGATCCACCGTAGTCATCTCTCAGAGAATTATGTCACTCCCGGTCACTTCAAGATCTGAGTCTCCATCTGTTCTTCATGACACAGCCAAGTCAACCGATGTCTTCCCTCAGTCAATTACGCCTGTTCCAGTCATCTCTGAGTCTGTCGACTTAACCTCTGTTTTCCCTGTTACTAACGACAACTCTCCTGTCTCTTCAGAGCCTGCTCAATCTGTTTCAGTCAGTGCTGATTCTACAAGGGTTACTGCTTCTCCGCCTGGGTTGGCCGAGTTGGCTACAGATACTACAGAAAGAGCCCAGCAAGCAGTATCAGCTCGTCGCAAGAAAAAGAGAAGGGTACGTGCTGAACAGTCTACATTTCTCCAGTCCCAAGCCCCAGATCCAGTGGTTTCTGAGGTGTCAAGCCAAGTGAGTTCTATTCCCATGCCGTTGATAAGCGATGTCATTCCTGCCGAGACAACCTCTACCAGTCCTGTTATGTTTACTGATCCCAGTCCCAAGATGCCTATTGTCATTGCTGCAGAGGCTTTATCTGAACTTCTAACTAGTCTTGTCAAGATCCTAGAGATGCCTGTTAATCCTGTCTTGTCCACTAGTCCCAAGCCTGCTGTTGAGAGGGCGTTAACTGAGCCCACCGCTGTTAATGAGCGGGCGTTTCCTGAGCCCGCTACCGCTACGGAGAGGGTGTTTCCTGAGCCCGCTGCCGCTACAGAGAGGGTGTTTCCCGAGCCCGCTGCTGCTACAGAGAGGGCGTTTCCCGAGCCCGCTGCTGCTACAGAGAGGGTGTTTCCCGAGCCCGCTGCTGCTACAGAGAGGGCGTTTCCCGAGCCCGCTGCTGCTACAGAGAGGGCGTTTCCCGAGAGGGCGTTTCCCGAGCCCGCTGCTGCTACAGAGAGGGCGTTTCCCGAGCCCGCTGCTGCTACGGAGAGGGCGTTTCCCGAGCCCGCTGCTGCTACAGAGAGGGCGTTTCCCGAGAGGGCGTTTCCCGAGCCCGCTGCCGCTACAGAGAGGGCGTTTCCTGAGCCCGCTACCGCTACAGAGAGGGCGTTTCCTGAGGCCGCTACCGCTACGGAGAGGGTGTTTCCTGAGCCCGCTGCCTACAGAGAGGGTGTTTCCCGAGCCCGCTGCTGCTACAGAGAGGGTGTTTCCCGAGCCCGCTGCTGCTACAGAGAGGGCGTTTCCCGAGCCCGCTGCTGCTACAGAGAGGGCGTTTCCCGAGAGGGCGTTTCCCGAGCCCGCTGCTGCTACAGAGAGGGCGTTTCCCGAGCCCGCTGCTGCTACAGAGAGGGCGTTTCCCGAGAGGGCGTTTCCCGAGCCCGCTGCTGCTACGGAGAGGGCGTTTCCCGAGCCCGCTGCTGCTACAGAGAGGGCGTTTCCCGAGCCCGCTGCTGCTATGGAGAGGGCGTTTCCCGAGCCCGCTGCCGCTACGGAGAGGGTGTTTCCCGAGCCCGCTGCTGCTACAGAGAGGGTGTTTCCCGAGCCCGCTGCTGCTACAGAGAGGGTGTTTCCCGAGCCCGCTGCCGCTACAGAGAGGGTGTTTCCCGAGCCCGCTGCTGCTACAGAGAGGGCGTTTCCCGAGCCCGCTGCTGCTACAGAGAGGGTGTTTCCCGAGCCCGCTGCTGCTACAGAGAGGGTGTTTCCCGAGCCCGCTGCTGCTACAGAGAGGGCGTTTCCCGAGAGGGCGCTTCCCGAGCCCGCTGCTGCTACGGAGAGGGCGTTTCCCGAGCCCGCTGCTGCTACGGAGAGGGCGTTTCCCGAGCCCGCTGCTGCTACAGAGAGGGCGTTTCCCGAGAGGGCGTTTCCCGAGAGGGCGTTTCCCGAGCCCACTGCTGCTACAGAGAGGGCGTTTCCCGAGCCCGCTGCTGCTACGGAGAGGGCGTTTCCCGAGCCCGCTGCTGCTACAGAGAGGGCGTTTCCCGAGCCCGCTGCTGCTACGGAGAGGGCGTTTCCCGAGAGGGCGTTTCCCGAGAGGGCGTTTCCCGAGCCCGCTGCTGCTACAGAGAGGACGTTTCCCGAGCCCGCTGCCGCTACGGAGAGGGTGTTTCCCGAGCCCGCTGCTGCTACAGAGAGGGTGTTTCCCAAGCCCGCTGCAGCTACAGAGAGGGCGTTTCCTAAGCCCGCTGCCGCTACTGAGAGGGCGTTTCCAGAGTCCGCTGATGCAGCTAAAAGCGCTGTCCCAAAGCCCGCAGATGCTACTGAAAGCGCTGTCCCAGAGTTCGCTGATGCTACTGAAAGCGCTGTCCCAGAGCCCGCAGATGCTACTGAAAGCGCTGTCCCAGAGTTCGCTGATGCTACTGAAAGCGCTGTCCCAGAGCCCGCAGATGCTACTGAAAGCGCTGTCCCAGACCCGCAGATGCTACTGAAAGCGCTGTCCCAGAGCCCGCAGATGCTACTGAAAGCGCTGTCCCAGAGCCCGCTGATGCTACTGTAAGCGCTGTCCCAGAGCCCACAGATGCTACTGAAAGTGCTGTCCCAGCGCCCGCTGATGCTACTGAAGATGCTGTCCTAGCGCCCGCTGATGCTACTGAAAGGGCTGTCCCAAAGCCCTCTGCTCCAGTCTGCACAGCCCAGGAGGGCGTCCCCGTGCACGTCTGCACAGCCCAGGAGGGCGTCCCCGTGCACGTCTGCACAGCCCAGGAGGGCGTCCCCGAGTCAGTCCCCGTGCACGTCTGCACAGCCCAAGAGGGCGTCCCCGAGTCAGTCCCCGTGCATGTCTGCACAGCCCAGGAGGACGTCCCCGTGCATGTCTGAACAGCCCAGGAGGGCGTCCCCGAGTCAGTCCCCTTACCTGTTTCCAAGACTTTCCCCGATCCTACCAGTCCTGTCTTTGCCCCCAGGTCTGTCAAGCCCCCTTGGAAGCCCAGACCAGCTAGGCCAGTTCCTGGTCCCCAAGGTGCCCCATATCAGATTCCCATTCCACCCTCTGTGTTTCCTGGTTATAAGCCAGAATCCCCTTTTTTAGCTCCTAATCTTTTCCCCGGTTCTGTTCCCACCTCCCATTTGCCACCATTTGTGTTCCCTGGTCAGTTTGGTCCTTCCATGTCTACGCCCTACCCTCCCCCCCAGTTGTTCTCTCCATGGTCTCTGCCTGTTTTAGAGGGGGGGTACTGTCAGGGTTCTGCCCTGGCAGTGTTGTCTGTGTTGTCTCTGTTCAATGTATCTATGTTTATGTTGTGCTTAAACACATGGCTGTGTCTTTGTTTGTGTTTGCCATCTGCTCCTCTGTCCCTTCCTCCTTGTTTCCCGGTACCACGCCCCCTTGTTTAGTTGAGTCCTTGTTTGAGTGTTAGCACCTGTCATCTCGTTAAGTCCTTGTTTGTCTGAGTGTGCTCACCTGTTCCTCATGTTCCTAGCTCCCTTTATATGTTCGCTCTTTCCCTCTTGTGTTTGCCAGTTCGTTAAATGTTGTACTTCAGAGTACTACTGTGTCTCAGTATCGTTCCTCTTGAGTCGTTAGTGTTATGTTGAAGAAGTTTGTTAGTGCTCTGTTTACTGCCATTGGCTCTGTCTTGTTTCCCTGTTCCAGTCCTGTACCAGTCCTGTTCCAGTCCTGTCCTAATCCTGTCCAGCAAGCAGCATTGTTCTGAGCCTGAGATACCTGAGCGTCAAGCTGTAAGAAGTCAAGCTGTAAGAAGTTCCTGTCTGGCTTTAGCTGGTTACCTCTGGTCTCACTCTGATCTGCCATATCTTCACTCCAGCCTATGGATACCTCATTACATCTGCTGCTCTGCTGTTGGCATTGTCTCATCTCTACCTATTGTTTGGATTGCTACCTTCTCCTACCTCGTCGTGTCATCTGTCTATCAATAAAGCTGTTAATTGTCTTCCTGCATTTGAGTCCTCCTTCACAGATCCAAAGCAAAAAGAACAAAGGCAAACAGGAACAAATCAAAACACAAACTTAAAGTCGAAACGAGCACTGAGACGAGACACATATATGTTTTTATACAGATATTTACTGATTATTTTTGGATATTTCAGAGATATTATGATAAAATTATACATATGGATGCACCCGTGTAGAAAATCTGGCTGATAATTATTCTCATGTTATTTACAGATAGCCGATATTAAAATTCTATACTCTCGTGTCTATAAATAAAGCATTAAAAACTAAAATAAAAATAAATCAAGGAATCACAATATTATAATGTATGATTAATAGATATTCATTTTAAGATTATCTAAAGATGACATTGAATAGTCTTGTTAAAAATAGTCAGAAAACATTCCTTGTAAAGCACTTTGGTCAACTTCGGTTGTGTCTTAAATGTGCTCTATAAATAAATGATTGATTGATTGTTAAATTAAGAGTAAATGCTATCAACAGGGGAAATAAGCATCAATGAATGTCTAATATTGACCTATATGCAAGATCCACCAGTACCAACCAAGTGAAAAAATCTCTGAGAATACCGATATTGGTAATTAGTATTACCCACAGATATATTATGCATGACACGGTAATCAAAAGCAGTGGAACTGAGATTATATGCATTTATTTATTTATTTGATAGCTGTAGATTTTTGGCCAACATAATAAACCAAATCAAGAGCCCAGTATCCAGTAATTCCACATACACGGTAATGTTTATTCTGTGCAGGCGTTTCTCAGCCCTCGTTCATTTGTCCAGCGTCAGAGATTGATGATGAAGATCCTGAGACGTTCCTTCATCCGTCAGCCTGTGGTTCCGGGACTGGAGAACCGCTGTGTGGTCGAGCCACTGGATCTTTACTGCTCAAACACAGACGTTTAGGACTGACAGGCGATGGAGTGTGTGTCTCTCCATCATCTGTCTGTCTGTGTGAACTCACTGCCTTCTGTATTCAGGAAATATTTTTTTATGAATACAATTTTCTTCACAAATATTCTCATTTTTTTTTTTTTTTTCTCTGTCTGGCTACGTGTAAAAATACAAAGAAACCATTCAAATAATTACATGAAACAATTCATTGTAAAAAAAAAAATTGTTTTTTTTGTACAGTTGCAAAAAATTATTAATAATTAATAATAATAATTCGTTACATTTATATAGCGCTTTTCTCAGCACTCAAAGCACTTTACATATAGGGGGGAATCTCAACACCACCAATGTGCAGCATTATTAGAAATACTATTTTATTCTTTCTACTTCAAAATTTCACGTTTAATTCAACGTCTTGCCATTTCTTTACAATAAGAATGTTATTCATTTTTCAATCAAATATTTACGCTTTTTTGGTTTGCACTTGTGCACAAAAGCTACTCCTTTCATAGAATGACTCGCATGTGTTTGACTATAAGGTTTTATGAATCCTTTAGAATAGTGTGTGTGCTTTGGGACCCGGCTGTCAATCAAAATGGCTATCAGATCTACAGTGAAAGAGTGCAGACTAATGACATGTGTCTTAATGACTGGAGATGCACTTTCCATGACGCCCATGCTGTCATAAATCATCCCTCATTTCATCCGCAGTCACAGGGTCATTCAATTACAAGCAGAGGCCTTGGTGTTAATTGAAGCCAGTCCATTTGGGCCGTGCTTTCATTAATTACATGAGCACTCTCTCTGATCACATCTGTGTCAATGCCCCATGTGTTTATCGATGGCGGCACAATAACGTCCTGCACTATCCATCTAAACAATCTGAGTAATCGTCTTCAGGAATGAATCGATCATGAATTCTATTCCAAAAGGTGTGGAATAAAAACATAGAACTAGAACACAATGCAATGCATAATTCAAAACACCTGTGGAAAAATCAATTCCTTCATATTAACAAGAACATTTGACTGTATTTTTAGCGGTTTGTTGGAGTGCAGGAGAGCACCAGCTGAGAGAACGTCACAATCTAAAGCTCTGTTTAATGTCAGGCTTGATTTTTCCTCAGTTTTTAGGGTTTTGCTGCCCTCTGTTGAACACTGTCAGAGTCTCTCTGTTTTCACTGAATCCTTCTGGAACTTGTGCATAATGGTGTTCAAACACTGGCAATGCATAGTAAAGCAGCTTCTCTCAATATTTGATCACTTCAGTTGCCATCAGACGAGGGGCTTTAAATTAAAAAATGTTACCTTTAAAAATGTTAGGAATATAATATTGTAGTAAATGTGCTCAGCAATTCTAATTAAAATGAAACTGGTGCTGCATTTTTTACAACATTAAAATATTCAGTTTTATTTTTGATTTTATTAATATTTGAAATAAGCTTTTTATTTTTATATTTTTAGTTTACATGTTAATTTAAGTTTAATTTTGTGCTTTTGCCATTTTATTAGTTATATTAGTAATATATATATATATATATATATATATATATATATATATACATATACATATACACACGCACGCACGCACGCACACACACACACACACACACAATATATATATATATATATATATATATATATATATATATATATATATATATATATATATATATATATATAGCTATTTAGGTTTAATTTATTTTTATTTTTATTACATTTTTTCCCCCAGTCAGGCACGTGCACACATAGACATCAAAGGGGGCGTGAGCACCTGCCCTTTTTATTCCTGGAGAGAAAGTGCCCTTTTTTCTGGGGTGCTTTTTTTTTATTTTTGAAAAATAATATATATTTCTGTTTGCGCACAGCTTCCCTGTCAAACAAATATATTTATTGAAGTATGAGGAATAGTATCTAAATATCAGTTCAGGAGTTCTGAAGCGCTCCTTCTCCCTCTCCCCCGATTGTTGAACCCGATTGTATTGCTTCCACTAAAGAAAATAGTGCGCTCCGTCTCTAAGGTTAGAATCCTGTGAGTCCATAGCAACGCTCTGTTTTTCATGGCAACGGTCTCTTAGTTATCGTTCTTGGTGTGAACGGGCCTTTATACTCCGCACAGCCACAGCAGTTTGTTATCAAGAAATAACAGACCGCATTCTACATTGGAATTCAACCAAGCCATGTAATAAAATAAGTTAATAAAATAAGTATATATCACCACCAGTTGATATGCTTTAGTTATTTTGTTTATCCTATTTACCTGCATTGCCCTGTCAATTAGATGCAAATGTGCGTATTTTAACTTGTTAACGCCTAATTTGCATACAGAACGTCCCCAGTTAATGACTTACATCATGAGTCTTTCCCCCTGAAATTTAGAAATCTAAATTGGTGAATTTAGAAGAAATCTACAGATGCAAACAGATGGAGGATACACTCTAAAAAATGTAGTAAATCTGAGTAAGCATCTGGTACATTATTAAATAAAACTGAGTAGAAATAAGTTAACATTAAACTTTAAAAATAACAATATTTATAAATTGACTTTTTATTTATGAGTAATTTGACTTTTTTATTTCCTCTAAACCTTTATAAAATAGTATTCCATACAACCACAAATACAGTGTTATGTATTCTGATAACACCAAAATAATTAAAACGATGTAGTTCCTTGTGCAAAAATAAACAAATTATTAGTAAAACACGCCCCTCTGCTTGATGCAGTTATTTCGGTTATTCTAAATATGAAGAGTTCAGATCAAAAAGGCTCTAAGTGCCATCTGAAATTTCCTTCTATAATGATCATTTTTATCAAGCTTGTATGTTTATGTTCACTTATTTCACATTACTGGCAATGAAAATGACCCATTAATAGTCATTTAAGTTAAATTACTGAACTTAAATATACGAGCTTGAAAAAAACTGCTCATTTTAGAAGAAAATTTCAGATGGCACTTAGAGGCTTTTGCATCTGAACTCTTCATATATACTTGAAACTAGTAGCATAGAAAATGTTTTCAAAACATGCAGATTGTGGAATAGTTTCCTATAAAGTTCCCTGCTCTATAAACCTAGTGAACACTAAGGAGACCACATGGTTTCTGTGTGAACTGATTATTTTGTAGACATCTTTTGAAAATGAAACAATAACGTGAGTTTGAGGAAGATAAAATTAATTAACTTTTTAAATGAATTTTTTTAAAAGGAAGTCAGAGTTGCGTTAATATATATATACTTTTTTGTTTAAAAAAAGAAAAAGAAATACGTAATTATGAGAAGTGCCCTTTATTTCACTTGAGCCCCTGCCCCTCAAAATGTCTGTGCACGTCCCTGCCCCCAGTTAATAATTTTAGTGCTTAAACTTAAACTTATCTCAGTTTTCAACATTTCTTGATTTAAGTTTCAACTAACATTTCTTTAGTTTAAGTTTTTCAACAAGCATTTTTTCCAGCTTCATTTCAATTAACATAAATGTTTTTAATATTTTTAATATGGCTTAATCAAACCAGTATTTCCACTTGCCATTTGTTGAGAGTAGATCAGGTGATCTGAGCTGCTGTGATTGGGTGCAGGCGGAGACAAATTTGCATATTCATGACTCCATGTTTACTAAACGCAGCAAGAGTTTCATTCAAGCTATTTTAAAGCATGAAGAAATTATTTTCACAGGAACAAACGTGTAAATATGTCATTTTTATTATCAAGATGAGTTATAATTGATAAAGTTATTAAAAAATGACTGCAGGGGGACTTTAAAGAGGTCACGAATTGAGAAATCTTTTGACATGTAAGAGGTCATTGTACTATTAAATCATCCTTGTTAGTCCAAAAACAGCTTTAATTGAAAGCAAGCTCAGAAAACGACTTGTTTCAGAATTTGTTACATTATGATGTAATAGAGAGATGAAAGACCGAATCAGAATATAGTGCTATAATCAGCACTTTCCATGATAACTTAATCTCGACAGCTATAATAGAAGAGGATTTCGAGAGAGTTCAACATGTAATTCTTTGCATTTCATATGCAAAGATGTTAGCCAATCAGAGAAGTGGGCGTTTACATTGAAGACGCCCCTTCAAACAGAGTGTTCAAATCAGAGGCTAAATTCAGGGTAGAAAATGGCCTTTTATTTCTAAATTGTGACATTTTATGATGTAAAAATCTTCCCATGACCCATGAGAGAAGATACAGTGCGATGATTTCAGTGTCTGTTCCTGGCAATGAAGTGCTGTTTATCGTTTACATGAAAATTTGAATTTTTCACATGCAGTTCATGAAGCCTGGAATTAAATTATTTATTCTCTGCATCAAAAAGTGATTGTAAAATACGGTTAGTAATCGCAGAAATGAAAATGTGCAAAAGACAGAGTTTGTAAAGATGCCAATGTTTTGAACATGCATTTCTAGGTCTACCTTTGTTTTAAATTATTTCTTCAGCTAATCCTATTTTGACGTTATGTAATGCAGAAGCTCTCGGTCTGCACTGACTGTATAAACTTCAGCTGATGGTTTTCTTCTGTCCACAGTGTCCGTCCTCCAGCACTATTTGCTCAAACAAATAGTGGATTCCAGGTGTCGTTTCATTCCTTCTGCCATTAACAGGAATTTCCTATCAGCAAACAGCAGACGACGAGACACGTGTGTCCAAATCTGGTCATGATACAGCAGAAGAAGCTTCTCCGGCTCTGGACTCAGACCAAGAAAACATACTCAGAATTGATAGTGTTTATACATGGCTTGCATTTTTCGACAAGATGGTGGATGTGTGTGTTGATTTTTATCTTCTTTCACTCGGTCGACTGCATATCAATTACAACTGAACATGAACTAAGTGAACTAAAATTAGCTGTTTTAAGGAAAAAAATTAAGGAATTGAATCAATATTCAAATATTCATTTTAATATAGTAAATAATGTTCGTTTAACATGATTTTGGTTTCACTTACGACCATTTCAGTCAAATGCAATTTTACAACTTTGTTGACACACTGCAAAAAAAATAGTTTTCTAGCACAAATATCTAAACATTCTTAAAGTCCCCCTGTAGTCAATAATTTTATCCCTTAAAACTCACCTTTGATCACCAAAATGACATATTTAAACATTTTTTCCTTAACAATAAATTGTCATGCCTTAAAATAGCTTGAATGTAAACCTTGCCTCATTTAGTATACACTTAATACTAAATAGACTTGACTTGAGTCGAGTCCACTTGACTTGACTTGACTTGAGTAGAGCCCACTTGACTTGACTTGACTTGACTCGACGTGACTTGGCTTGACTTGAGTCGAGTTCACTTGACTTGAGTCAACTTGTCTCAACTTGAGTCGACTTGACTTGACTTGACTCGAATTGACTTGACTTGAGCCGACTTGACTTGACTTGACTTGACTTGACTTGACTTGACTCGACTTGACTTGACTTGAGTCGACTTGGCTTGACTTGAGTCGAGTCCACTTGACTTGACTTGAGTGGAGTCCACTTGACTTGACTTGGCTTGACTTGAGTGGAGTCCACTTGGCTTGACTTGAGTTGAGTCCACTTGACTTGACTTGGCTTGACTTGAGTCGAGTCCACTAGACTTGAGTTGACTTGTCTCAACTTGAGTCGACTTGACTTGACTTGACTTGAGTCGAGTCCACTTGACTTGACTTGACTTGATTTGAGTCCACTTGGCTTGACTTGAGTTGAGTCCACTTGACTTGGCTTGACTTGAGTCGAGTCCACTTGACTTGACTTGACTTGAGTCAAGTCCACTTGACTTGACTTGACTTGACTTGACTCGAGTTGAGTCGACTTGACTTGAGTCCACTCAAATTGACTTGACTTGAGTCGAGTCGAGTCGAGCCCACTTGACTCGACTTGACTTGACGTTACTTGGCTTGGCTTGACTTGAGTCGAGTCCACTTAACTTGACTTGACTTGAGTCAAGTCCACTTGACTTGACTCGACCTGACCTGACCTGACCTGACCTGACTTGACTCGACTCAACTTGACATGGCAAACCAGGAAACATGAACATGAAACAAAAACCAAAACTATCTATACAACAAGACAGAAATACTGAAGAAGAACTTACGAACTTACAAACATACGAACACGTGTTTTAGATCTTTTAAGGAGAAAATACTCAGCAATGCTGTCGACTTATGAATTTACACATGGTTTGTCTTAAAGCATATTAAAAACACCACATAGACATATAAACAACATTAAAAGCTGGATTTTCACCACAGGGGGACTTTAAGTCAAGATACATTTCCTGGAGAAGTGGAAGGACTTGACTCTTGACTTGAGTCGACTTGACTTGAGTTGACTTGACTTGAGTCAACTTGACTTGACTTGACTTGAGTAGAGTCCACTTGACTTGACTTGACTTGACTTGTCTCAACTTGAGTCCACTTGACTTGACTTGACTCGAAATGACTTGACTTGACTTGTCTCAACTTGAGTCCACTTGACTTGACTTGACTCGAAATGACTTGACTTGACTTGACTCGACTTGACTTGACTTGAGTCCACTTGACTTGACTTGAGTTGAGTCCACTTGACTTGACTTGACTTGAGTAGAGTCCACTTGGCTTGACTTGAGTGGAGTCCACTTGACTTGAGTTGACTTGTCTCAACTTGAGTCGACTTGACTTGACTTGAGTCCACTTGGCTTGACTTGAGTCGAGTCCACTTGACTTAACTTGAGTTGAGTCCACTTGACTTGACTTGACTTGACTTGAGTCAAGTCCACTTGACTTGACTTGAGTTGAGTCCACTTGACTTGACTTGACTTGACTTGAGTCGAGTCCACTTGACTTGACTTGACTTGAGTCGAGTCCACTAGACTTGAGTTGACTTGTCTCAACTTGAGTCGACTTGACTTGACTTGAGTCGAGTCCACTTGACTTGACTTGACTTGACTTGAGTCCACTTGACTTGACTTGACTTGACTTGACTCGAGTTGAGTCGACTTGACTTGAGTCGACTCGAATTGACTTGACTTGACTTGACTCGACATGACTTGACTTGACTTGACTCGGCTTGACTTTAGTCAAGTCCACTTTTTACTTGACTTGACTTGACTTAAGTCGAGTCGACTTGACTTGACTTGACTTGACTTGACTTGAGTCGAGTCCACTTGACTTGACTTGACTTGACTTGACTCAACGTGAATTGACTTGACTTGACTTGACTTGAGTCGAGTCCACTTGACTTGACTTGACTTGACTCAACGTGACTTGGCTTGACTTGACTTGAGTCGAGTCCACTTGACTTGACTTGACTTGACTTGACTTGACTCAACGTGACTTGGCTTGACTTAACTTGTGTCGAGTCCACTTGACTTGACTTGAGTCGAGTCCACTTGACTTGAGTCGACTTGACTTGACTCGATTTGACTTGACTCGACTTGACTTGACTTGACTTGAGTCGAGCCCACTTGACTCGACTTGACTTGACGTGACTTGGCTTGATTTGACTTGAGTCGAGTCCACTTGACTTGTCTTGACTTGAGTCAAGTCCACTTGACTTGACTCGACTTGACCTGACCTGACCTGACCTGACCTGTCCTGTCCTGACTTGACTCGACTTGACATGGCAAACCAGGAAACATGAACATGAAACAAAAACCAAAACTATATATACAACAAGACAGAAATACTGAAGAAGAACTTACGAACATACGAACACATGTTTTAGATCTAAACACTATAAAAGGTTGTAAGGTTTTCTGAGATCAGCTGTTCAGTCACAGACATCGTCACATCACACACATTCCCAGAGGTTTGTTCCTCATGCATCAGACATAAGAGTGTGTGTCGTGTGTTTTCACCTGAAGGATAGTGTGTCTGTGTGAATAAAGCCAGCAGGGACTGTGTTTCATCCCGAGAGCGTCTCTGTTTTATCTCAGTTCATTCTTGGGGTCAAATAGAAGGTTTACTAAAGTACAAACACCACATCATGGCCTTATAAGCAATTACAGTTCAGAATATATCATTTACATTTACATTTACATTTAAGCATTTGGCAGACGCTTTTATCCAAAGCGACTTACATTGCATTTCAAGCTACACATTTACATTCTTATCAGTTCATATCACACACTCATAACATACAACATCGCAATCATTCAGGTCTGAGTTCATTTAGGAAATATTCAAGATGTTTTGTGGCAGTTTTAGTTGGATTTTGTCCCATGGCTCTGTTTCAGTAAAGAAGAAAAATATTCATTGACGCAAAACAGCATCTTTTCCCTTTCTGTGGAATTTGCTTCCCAGTTTTTGTGTCTGTGTACTTTTGTGTCAGACTAATTTGTGTGGAGGAATTCTACTGAGCAGACGCTTCTCGAGCATCTGAGCAGTTTGAGCACTTCATCTACATGCTTTCACAGAATAAACGCTGTCATACACATGCTTTATATGCATTTACACAGAAATTACCAGCATTAATGCTAATATAGATTTTTTGAATATTTCTAAGGCTCTAAATCAGGGTTCACCAATCTCGGTCCTGGAGGGCCGCTGTCCTGCAGAGTTTAGCTCCAACCAGCTCCAACACACCTGTTTGAAAGTTTCTAGTATGCCTAGTAAGACCTTGATTAGCTGGTTCAGGTGTGTTTAATTGGGGTTGGAGCTAAACTCTGCAGGACAGCGGCCCTCCAGGACCGAGATTGGTGAACCCTGTTCTAAATGATCAACATGATTAAATCTCCTCCAGTACGTCTCTGTCTGATTGATAGTTTAGACTCTTTATCAAGTAAAAGTCTTTTAGTATAATTGTACAAATGTCCTTCAGCTCGTGATTCACGAGTCTTTCTGCTGTCAAATCTCCACTGATCTTTATCAAGTAAACGCAAGAATAACTTTCACATTGTTAGTAATATTTCAGCTGGACTGAAGCAGGCTTACTTGATTATAAAGACATAACTTTTGGGAAAAATCCATCATGATCAAATATCATCAGGCTTTTGAGGAAGGTTTATTTATTCATCTCTCAATCATCATTGCGTTGCATTGCATTATACGTTTTAAAACTACAGGGCTTTGATTATAAAACTAAGTAGGCCTATTTAAATATCATTTTAAGACATATTTTTGGCAGATATTGATATTTATATGCATTTTGTAAGCATCTGCTTTAATGTTATAAAGATCTCATTGATTTACATTATTAGCATCAGAATATATATAATTATCGACATCTGCACCAAAATTATTTTTTCTCTCCATATTCTCACTATATCAGACTAAATGAGCTATAAAAGCCTATTGGATCAAATATGAAACTCAACAAAAAACACAGGCTATGCAAAATTAGTTTTTAGATTTTTTTTATTATTAATAAAAAAAAGAAAAGATTTTGTCTAATGGAAACTGTTATAAACTGTTCCATTTAAAAAGACTGTTATTTCTAATGTCATGCATACCGTATATACAAACATAAAATAAATGAAAATATTAAAAATGATAACACTTAAGGTTCTGCATATGGTGTTCTGGGATGAAAATTGATTAAGCTGGCTTATCTGCACACCCTGTTTAGATGAACTTATAGTACGACTGTGAGACAGTCTAAATATAAAATCCATCAGCCAAGAGCTTGCCTAAGAAATTCCATGTTCCTCTCGCCATGAACACACCCTCTTCCAAGAACTCATTTTCCCTTAATTCATCATTTCCAAAGCAACAACACAACGGCCTCCAGCAACACCGCCGGCACTGTGATCTAGAGACAGACCCTGTGCCATTGAGGGAATAATAAATTGCCAATATATCCATGAAGAAATGCATCTCCGTCTCCATCTGTGAGTTCTGGCCTCGGGGACTGGAGGGCATGCCCTTCTAACTGGTTTACTGGGAGGTGAATGTGCGGATAATTCCCAGTGAATGCTTCCCTCAGTCTTCAGACTGACACTCATTGAACCTCAGGACTCCCATCATCACTGCTTTATTGGCTGATCGAGCCACATTCGTCTTCAGAGTGAATTCACACTCGCTCTGGATCTGAATCTCGTCCCTGGCTCTT
This sequence comes from Scardinius erythrophthalmus, assembly GCF_964197995.2. Lineage (NCBI taxonomy): Eukaryota > Metazoa > Chordata > Actinopteri > Cypriniformes > Leuciscidae > Scardinius > Scardinius erythrophthalmus. Next base: position 39,508,048 of record NC_138238.1, read on the forward strand.
TTGCGTCATCAGCATTGACATTAGTGGCATGTGTTTACCACGGTATCTAGGTAATGCCTCTGGAGAAGAGGTAATAATTTCACTGTGGAATTAAAGTAAGATTCCCTTTAGATTTACTACCAAAACTCTGTGAGCTGCTCTTCTAAAGCGGAGAGAAGCAGCTTTCAGCAATGCATGAAAAGTATAACATACAAATCTGAGGATTATACATCACTGTTATTAAGATGGATTACGTTCATTCCTACTGAAAACTGTTCACAACTATATCTCAGACCATAAAAAAGGTCATTTGCTAATTTTCTTCTCAAAATTCAGACTTTTTTCCGATGGAAGCTTGTTTCCGCCACAGAATAAAACATAAAAAAGGTAAATTTTGCGACTTTTTATCTCACAATTCAGGATTTTTTTTCTCACAATTACATGATTACATCAAAATTGCGTGATATAAAGTCACAATTGTGTGTTATAAAGTCAGAATTGTAAGATATAAACTACAATTCATAATAGCTTGTTTATATCTCGCAATTCTGACTTTATTTCTCAGAATTGCGAGATATAAAGTCAGAATTGTGTGATCGTTACAAGCGATGTAAACTCGCAATTGTGAGTTAAAAAGTGTGTATTAACACCAAGGCAACAGTAACTCCACCCACCAGTGTCTGATTGACAGAAGAAACCTGTCTGATAACAGCAGTGATGAAGAGAGGAAAACTTTCATCGAATGCATTCTTCTCCCTAAATACAGCAGCTTTCTTAGAGCACAAAGCCTTTGCTTTTTTTATACTTTTGTGGAAATAAGCTTCAATAATAATCGATCTCAATACCCTCCAAAAACATGCATTTGTTCTCTTTTAGTTAACATTTTTCCTTGTCATTTAAATTTTGTTATTTTATTAAATAAGACTCATCAAATTCATTTGATTCATTTGACCACACATCTTATAGTAAGTTATAAAAATGAGGATATGCTTGACTGAAGAGGTTTACAGATAACGATGGAATATGTTTGCATTATCTGTGGCAATATCACAGTATGATTCGTTCCGTGAAGGATTGGTCATACTGATTCAATTCGAGTTTTTTAAAACGATTCATTGTTCATAAGAGTCATTTGTTAGTGAATCGGACTTCACATGTCGCGCTCTCGGTTTGTCTTTGCTTTCAGCTCGTGCCGCTTTTGAGAACGAGAAGCGAAACTATGGAAGCTTGTTTCCGCCACAAAATAAAAAAATAAAAGATAATTGCGACTTTTTATCTCACAATTGCGAGTTTGCATCTCGCAATTCTGACTTTATTTCTCAGAATTGCGAGATATAAAGTCAGAATTGCGTGTTTTAAAGTCAGAATTCTGAGATATAAAGTCAGAATTGCGTGATATAAAGTCAGAATTCTGAGATATAAAGTCAGAATTGCGAGATATAAAGTCGCAATTGCGTCTTATAAAGTCAGCATTCTGACTTTTTTTCTCGCAATTGCGACTTTATATCACGCAATTCTGACTTTATATCTCAGAATTCTGACTTTATATCACGTAATTCTGACTTTATAACACATAATTGCGAGTTTATATCTCGCAATTCTGACATCTTTTCTCAGAATTGTGAGATATAAAGTCCAATTCTAAGGGGGAAAAAAAGACGGACTTTTTTTTTTTTTTTACCTCAGAATAGTTTATATCTCACAATCCTGACTTTATAACACGCAATTGCGACTTTATATCATGCAATTCTGACTTTATATCTCCCAATTGCGTGATATAAAGTCAGAATTCTGAGATATAAAGTCAGAATTCTGAGATATAAAGTCAGAATTCTGAGATATAAAGTCAGAATTGCGTGATATAAAGTCGCAATTGCGAGAAAAAAAGTCAGAATTCTGACTTTATAACACGCAATTGTGACTTTATTTCACGCAATTCTGACTTTATATCTCGCAATTCTGACTTTATATCTCAGAATTCTGACTTTATAACACGCAATTGCGACTTTAAAACACGCAATTCTGACTTTATATCTCGCAATTCTGACATCTTTTCTCAGAATTGTGAGATATAAAGTCCAATTCTAAGGGGACAAAAAGACGGACTTTTTTTTTTTTTATTTTACCTCAGAATAGTTTATATCTCACAATTCTGACTTTATAACACGCAATTGCGTGATATAAAGTCAGAATTCTGAGATATAAAGTCAGAATTCTGAGATATAAAGTCAGAATTGCGTGATATAAAGTCGCAATTGCGAGAAAAAAGTCAGAATTCTGACTTTATAACACACAATTGTGACTTTATTTCACGCAATTCTGACTTTATATCTTGCAATTCTGACTTTATATCACGCAATTGCGACTTTAAAACACGCAATTCTGACTTTATATCTCGCAATTCTGAGAAATAAAGTCAGAATTGCGAGATGTAAACTCGCAATTGTGAGATAAAAAGTCGCAATTATCTTTTATTTTTTTTAATTTTGTGGCGGAAACAAGCTTCCATACGAAACGCTTTCCATGATCGAGTCTTGCCAGAAATATGTATATGACATTTAAGCCCACCAACGAACTTGTTAATTTAAATTGCAAACTGTAATTTTCATCTTTCTGACATGGCATCCACTCCACCCAGTGTAAACCGCCGCGGATTCATGTTTACTCAGGTAAGCTGGTCAGTTGAGTTTCATTTGCTTTCTCACTAACCAATTAAACAAACCAACATCAAACTAATGCTATGGATATAACGTTAGATATTTTTCTTACAAAAACGCATCGCTTCAATTCAGAAGGCCTTTATTAACCCCTGGAGTCGGATGGATTACTTTTATGATGGATGGATGCGCTTTTTTTTTTTTTTTTTTTTTTTTTTCTCTCAGGTACCATTCACTCCCATAGACAGTGTTCACTCCCATTATAAAGCTGGGAAGAGCCAGGATATTTTTTTTCGTGATGGGCAACGATTAATCGCATCCAAAATAAAAGTTTGTTTACATAATATGTGTGTGTATTGTGTATAATTATTTTGTTTATATAAATACAAACATATGCATGAATATATTTAAGAAATATTTTCATGTATATACTGTGTATATTAATTTATAATATATATAAATATAATTTTTTAGATATAAACAACACCTATTTCTTAAATATATAGGCCTACATGTATGCGTGTATGTATACCAATTAATTATACACAGTAGGCTACACACAAATATTATGTTAAACAAACTTTTATTTTGGGTGTGATTAATCGTTGCACAGCACTATTTTTAAATTATTTTTCATTATTTTTACTCCAAATGTGTCTGTTATAAGCCTCCGGTAAAGAATGCTTTCTAATGCAGCTAATCCTATTTGGGAAATGCAATAGTGTGTTGTGTTTTTGCTTTTGGAGTAAATGGGAGAGCAAAAATGTTATTTGCCACAGTCTTTCGTTAATCTCCATTGAAGTTTACCCTGTTATAGTTTATATTCCACATTCCAAACCGGTAAATGTGAAAATAGTGCATGAGGCTATTATATCGTGCTCTATATATCAAGAGATATTTCAGTGAAGCGCTGGTTGACTGTAACCACAGAAACGGCTCATGAAGAAGGAGATGTAGAGGACCTGTGCCCTCCGGTGATCTGGAGCGTGTTGTTGACCGAGACCGGACGCTGTGTTCAGAAGCTTGTTTGTTTTTCCCACTTGTGTTGGACATATACGGTGGTCTGTGTGTGTCGGGGACAGTCGACTCTCTCTCTGCCCAGAGAATGTAAACAGAAGAGCCAAACACGTGAGCAGAGATTCACCGTTTTGTGCAGTCATATTGATGAGAAGTATGATAAAGCCCACTATATTATAGATCACAGGCATTCACAAGATAAAGGTTCTAAAATGGTGTTTTCATCACACAGCTAATACAAACTTTATGATGAAAACGTTATTGAGTGAAAACATCTAGTTTGAAATGTCAAGGGAACATTTTATTTCATCATTATTCAAATATTATAGGTACGTATACTTTTGAATATTCTCTGAATGTTCGTAGTAAAATTAAAACTTAAAGTCGCCCTGTGGTGAAAATCCAGCTTTTAATGTTGTTTATGTGTCTATGTGGTGTTTTTAATCTGCTTTAAGACAAACCATGTGTAAGTTCATAAGTCGACAGCATTGCTGAGTATTTCCTCCTTAAAACTGCAGTGAACCAAAGACAGTCTCAAAAACACGCTTTGAAATCGTTGGTGTTTCTGACAACACAAACTACCTTGTAACCAATCAGATCAACGTGTGATCGTCAACGCAGACGCAGTGGCGCCAGAGCTGCATCTATGCATTTCGTGAAAGTGCGGGGTGTTAGTGCTAGGGAGAACGGAAGAACTCGATATTAGTATGCTTTGCCCCCGAAAGCAAACCTCAGGAACTTCCTGTGATATGGAAGGATGGAAATGTGGAAGTATGCGTCCTCGAGATCTATCGTGACAAACCAGTCCTCGGGTCTGATCTGTGGCACGATTTGTCTCATTGTTAAAACTTTGAACTTTACCTGCATGACTGACTCGTTCAGAACTCTCAGATCCAAAATGGGACGCAATGTACATGTTCAATGGCCCCTTTCTCCAGCAGGGTTTTTACTTCTTGTTCCATTACCAGAACCTGCTTGGGGTCCACCACGGTGGATAGGGCCCCCATAATCCTGGGCGGGCGAGACCCGAACTGTATTTGGTAACCCTTTTCTATGGTCTGCAGGACCCAATGAGAAATATTTGGCAGCAGCTTCCACGCAGTCAAAAATGACCAGCCTCTCGAGACTGGCTTCTGGATTTTGTTGTTGTTGTGCAATCACCCCGACGCCCCGTAATGGCGAACCGGCAGGGAACGACCGAACTGACTGCTCTAGGACCCTCCTCTTAGGGCATCCCAGAACTTCAAGACATCATCACGCAGAGCGTTCCCTTAGTGTCAATCAACGCAGTGCGAGTTCCCTTGAAAGTGTGGAAAGATTCCATAGATGTTAAAGGTTCTTCATGGAACCACAGATGCCAATTCAGAGCCTTTTTTTTTAAGAGTGTAAAGAAATAAGCAATTCAAGCCATTTTCTGGCTGACATGAATCTGTAAAACTGGTCACATCATTAGTGTGGTATTATAAACACACACGGATAACAGTTTGAACTCTTGCTTACAGTGTATAACACTGCCAACCGATGCTCTCTCGGCTCACCTGGAGCTGGAAGTGAAAAAAGGTTGAAATCAAAACACACGCACACCGCATTTTAATGACTTTGCGGGCCAAACAATTTATGCATCTATCATGCAACCTGTTTACATTTCCCAGATACCACCTGTCCAGAGAACCAAACACACTTTAACCCATTTACAGCTGGCCGTAAACAGTTTGAAACAGATTCCCCCCAACAGAGTCCTGTGTTTACCGAGCCTTAAGGGTGATAAAGCTGAAACCTCAGGGAAAATTCAACCATGAATATTTTACTCAAGGCACAAAAACTTCTTTTAAAAAAAGCAATGCATCACAGAGCCAACAATATTGGTATCACACAATGCCAGGATTATTAGACAACTAGATTAGGAAAATCTGTAAAACTGTGGTAAGAAATGTTTATGTTTACACATGATGTTCTTCCTCGAAAGAGTTGAAAAACTGCACGACTGTTTCTTTATGCAAGCGTCAGCAGAGCTTCACAAACATGGCTTTCTCTTAACAGCAGGAAATCTCCTCTCAGCCTCTCTAAATTCCCAAACTTCCTGAGGTTTCTTTATATCCTAGCTGTGTGTCCAGTTTGAGGCAATCGAGCGGTCCGAGTGCTTTCCTTCTTTAATTGTTCTTGCACAACCTTTGAAGAGTTTTAGATCGTTATCTTGATGAACGCCAGATCATTAGCTGAAGAACAGATGGTTGTGCTCACCATGAGCTTCTGCTGATCAGAAACTATTACTGTGATTTGATCAAAATAAAGGATGCTGATCAGCATCGATCTAAGGGTGTTTTCATAGTGATTCCACAGGAGATCTATTTTTGATTCCCCGAAGAACCTTTCAGTGAAAAGTTCTTAAAAGAACAATTTTTTCTTAGTGTTATGAACATTTTAATAATGTGAAAAAACCTTTAGAGCGATCGATTCTGTGGATGTTAAAGATTCTTCATGGAACCCTTGATGCCAATTAAGAGCCTTTATTTTTAAAAGTGTGGAACGTTTCCATCGGACAAAAGGTTCTTTAGATTATTAAAAATGTTCTTTTTAAAGTCCCCCTGTTAGTCAATAATTGTATCCCTTAAAACTCACCATATTTGAAACTCAATGACATATTTAACCCTTGCCTCATTTAGTATGCGTGGTTCTATGAATATGCAAATGAGCCCCGCCTCCACTCACTCACTCAGCTCAGAGATCCACTGGTTGACGATCACACGTTGATCTGATTGGTTACAAGGTAGTTTGTGACGTCAGAAACACCAGCGATTTCAAAGCGTGTTTTTGAGACTGTCTTTGGTTCACTGCTAGCCTGGTTAAAACCAGACCATTCTCAGTAGTAACTGAGTTGGCAAAGCTTCATTAATAACTCATTTCCAAAGGGGCGTCACCAACGCCTCTGGGCGCAATTGGATAGACCTAAAACCAATCAGAGCGATCGTCATCGTGTAAAGCCATATGCTGCGTCCCAATTCGCCTAAGTTACACTACGCCATAAAAGTATGTACTCTTTTTGTGAAGAAAAGGTTTTTACTTTTGAATGTGTAGCAAAAAAGTAGGCAAGCTTTGGGACACACTACTTCGTCATCTTTATCGGACGGATCTGTCGCGTGCATCCTGTCACGTAAACTGCCCTGTCCATCATCTCGTCACAGTTAAAATCCTCTATTAAATCTAATTTAATTTCCTGCCGTTTCGGAGAGAAATGTAGTAGCACGTTCATCTGCCAGTGGGTCTTTCATGGAGACTGTCCTCATGTGTTTGCAATTTGAATATAATAATGCATTTAAAAGTTGCTGCGCTTCACCAACAGACGTCGCTCAAATGCCTCTGGGTGCAATTGGATAGACCTGAAACCAATCAGAGCGATCGTCATGGTGTAAAGCCCGCCCCAACGTTTCTGATTGGTGCTGCGATTTGGACGGATTAGAAATGGGCTTGAATGAGCTCTTTGCCGACTACTTGCAGAGCAAATCTAAATTTGCCGGAAGTTGTCTGGGTTCCCTTTCGAAAGGGAACTCTACACTACGTCAGAATGACGCTATGGGGAACGCCTCAGGCGTGACAGGTGTCTGAAATCAAATATCAACTCACGTCAATCATGTTGACCGGCGACAGCCCGTGAATCATCAGCTTGATTGATTAACGCGCGACCTGGATGTATAAAGGGGAGCCTTGCACACAAGACAACATCTTTTCGTCTTCAGGGACTGTTTGTCTGTATTGAGAATATCGCTGAAGCGCGCGGGAGCCTCTTGTGCAAACTGTGAGCGTTTTTTATTTAAAAATGCTCCGCTTTCGCGGACCCTTTTCTCGAGGGAGGAGGGTTCAGCATCTGAGCTGTGGTGCGTGCGATCTGTGAAACAATACTGTTTGGGTACGAGGCGTTCACAGTCAGTTCCTGAGGGTGCTGGCAGTGTTCATTAAGAAATATCTCGGCGCGCGTGAGAAAGAAAAAATCCGTGCGCTGTCGGATGTTTCAACCTCTCACCTGTTGACTTTCTTCTCGAGGGATGAAAGCCAAATATTTTTTAACGGCTCTTTTCTCGCGCTTGCCGAGGCAGTGTGTAGATTACGAGAACGTATAAATGTTAAAACAGTATTGTCTGGTGAGTATGGCTGCATTTAATTCTATGAATTAAAATGATGGAATATTATCTGACTTTTAAGAAGTTAGATATTTAGTAATTCAGCCTATCATCCAGATCGCGTTATCCAGTGTTTTTGGCTGCATTTTAATTGAAAAATGAGCAGTGAACAAAAAGAGCAGGTGTAATTCTGGTCTTTTTGTAAAATGTGAAATTAACATATTTCTGTTTCTTTTCAGACCACATCTCCTGTTTTAGAGTCTGGGGCAAAATGTTATGGGAGTAAATCTAAAGTTTTTTCGATGGTCAGGTTGTAGGTCTTAACAGGCCTCCTTGACCAGACAGTCCCCATTTTGCAACCGGACAGTGCTTGGGCCTCCCTGAGGTGAGCTCCCAGGAATTGACTGTCAAGGAGTAATGTGGTTATCAGGTTATAGGCCTCACTAGGCCTTCCTGAATATGAGCTTCCACATACTATGGTTAAATGAGCTCCCACATATTATGGTTATCAGGTCATAGGCCTCACTAGGCCTTCCTGAATATGAGCTCCCACATACTGTGGTTATCAAGTTATAGGCCGCTCCAGGCCTTCTTGAATATAGCTCCCATATAATGTGGTTATCAGGTCATAGGCCTCACTAGGCCTTCCTGAAAATGAGCTTCCACATACTGTGGTTGAATATGAGCTCCCACATTCTGTGGTTATCAAGTTATAGGCTTCACCAAGCCTTCTTGAATATGAGCTCCCACATACTGTGGTTATCAGGTCATAGGCCTCACCAGGCCTTCCTGAGTATGAGCTCCCACATACTGTGTGGTTGAATATGAGCTCCCACATACTGTGGTTATCAGGTCAGAGGCCTCACCAGGCCTTCCTGAATATGAGCTCCCACATTCTGTGGTTATCAGGTCAGAGGCCTCACCAGGCCTTCCTGAATATGAGCTCCCACATTCTGTGGTTATCAGGTCAGAGGCCTCACCAGGCCTTCCTGGTTATGAGCTCCCACATTCTGTGGTTATCAGGTCAGAGGCCTCACCAGGCCTTCTTGAAAATGAGCTCCCACATACTGTAGTTGCCAGGTTATAGGCCTCACCAGGCCTTCCTGGTTATGAGCTTCCACATGTCAGGTTACAGGCCTCACCGGCCTTCCTGAATGTGAGCTCCAACATACTGTGGTAATCAGGTTACAGGCCTCATCAGGCCTTCCTGGTTATGAGCTCCCACATACTGTGGTCGCCAGGTTACAGGCAGTATGTGTAGTAGGCTTCCTCTCCATATGAGGGTTGTATTGCTGAGGCCTCCATATACTTATTGAGCCTAGGCGGGCTAGTTATTGCCAATATATGTGCTAGGCTTCCTCTCCCTGTGAGAGTTGTACTACTGAGGCATCCATATACATATTGCATGTTTCAGGCTTCCTCTACTTTTAGAGTCATCCTGTTGAGGCCTTCATGCAAATAGCAAGCTAGTTTTTTGTCAGTATATGTAGTAGGCTTCCTCTCCATATGAGAGTCGTTTTGCTGAGGCCTCCATATATTTTTTGAGCCTAGACGGGCTAGTTATTGCTTATATATGTGCTAGGCCTCCTCTCCATATGAGAGTCGTACTGCTGAGGCCTCCATATACTTACTGTATTGCGTATGCTTATTGCTAGATATATGTGTTAGGCTTCCTCTCCATATGAGAGTCGTACTGCTGAAGTCTCCATATACATATTGCATGTTTCAGGCTTCCTCTACTTTCAGAGTCATCCTGCAGAGGCCTTCATGCTAATAGCAAGCTAGTTTTTATGTTGGTTATGTAGTAGGCTTCCTCTCCATATGAGAGTCGTACTGCAGAGGCCTCCATATACATATTGCATGTTTCAGGCTTCCTCTACTTTCAGAGTCATCCTGCAGAGGCCTTCATGCAAATAGCAAGCTAGTTATGTGTTAGTATATGTACAGTAGTAGGCTTCCTCTCCATATAACATGTTGTGGTCGCCAGGTTAGAGGTCCTACCAGGCCTTCCTGGAGGTGAGCTCCCTTTAGGCCCTCACAGGCCTCCTCAGTGTTTTGAAACACAAACACTGGGTAGATCCATGGATCGAGTAGAGAAACTCCCCTCGCTGGCAAGGGTCGTAAAGCACTATGCTGAGTCATACTCTCCAGGATGTCCCGTCTCTGAGATCCGGGCTGAGTGGTTCACTGCCTGCTTCGCAGTCCCTCGGGTTGGATGCCTTCCAAAGGCAAGTGTCCAGAGGCTCTGTCTTCGGACAGACAGGAAGTGGCCAGACTTTAGTGTCTTATGTAGTGACACCAGGTCAGGCCTGCCTGGTGGCATTTCAGGTGGCACGTTCCCCTGAATAGTGACTGGCTGGGGTTCCCTCGGGTCCCCTAGCCACATTCCCTAGAAGGGACCCCTTCTAGTTTTTGAATTGTGGTCCTAGGCCTTTGAGCTGGCCCAGGTAGACCTTCCTTTAAATCTGTGGAGGTTTTTCTTGGTTCCTTTAGCTTGGGCTATGACCGTAGGGAATGCTGTCACTGACAGCCCAGTGTGACCTGAGGGCATGCACTCCCCTTAGCATGGTGGCGTTGGTATATCGTTCCCCATAGCGTCATTCTGACGTAGTGTAGAGTTCCCTTTCGAAAGGGAACGTCTCAGGTTACGACTGTAACCTATGTTCCCTGAGAACAGGGAACGAGACACTACGTCTTTCTGCCATGCCTCGGGGCCTGCCTGCGACAGTCCCTTCAGACGATAGGATGTTGTCTTGTGTGCAAGGCTCCCCTTTATACATCCAGGTCGCGCGTTAATCAATCAAGCTGATGATTCACGGGCTGTCGCCGGTCAACATGATTGACGTGAGTTGATATTTGATTTCAGACACCTGTCACGCCTGAGGCGTTCCCCATAGCGTCATTCTGACGTAGTGTCTCGTTCCCTGTTCTCAGGGAACATAGGTTACAGTCGTAACCTGAGACGTTTTCCCAGGCTAGTTCACTGCAGTTTTAAAGTCCGCGTGAACCGAAAGTTGCAAACGACTTTTCTCCAGTGTTGTGACGCATTTCCCAGTGAAACGGAATATTGAACAGAGGGCAGGGTTTTACTCTAGCACTCCTCCTCTCCATCTCTGCTCATTACAGACTAACGGTTTGAGGGGAGTGGTTAAGCGTTGCCCAAACCAATTCCTCAAACCTACGTCATCAGAGAAGGTCCTCCAATGCAGAGGGGAGGGGCATTTTCAGATTTTGATTAAAGATTACGAAGCCAAAAAATTTTTTTGTGTGGATTGACTTGCATGGATGAATTGTTCACCACAAAACGATCAATTTAGGCAAACAAAGTAAATATGGTCAATTTTGATTTCATGTGGACTTTAAGGAGGAAATACTCAGCAATGGTGTCGACTTATGAATTTACACATGGTTTGTCTGAAAGCATATTAAAAACACCACATAGACACATAAACAACATTAAATGCTGGGGGACTCTTCAGAACTGTTCATTAGATAAATGGTTCTTTCGTGGAATTGCTATATTAATTTTTGGAAGCATTATTATATTATATAATAATAATAATTAAATATCGAGAAAGATTGTCAAAAAGAGTGTCCGCAAATACGGTACTAGAAAGATTGCCTCATTCAATTTAAGGATGGAAATATGTAGACATTTTCATTTCAATAAAAGTACAATTTACAGAATAAACAGTTCGGTTTTAGTATCAGTAGTAAATGAATATGAACAGAGCTGAGACTTTAAACAGAAAATTAAGTGATTATTTTAATATCATCCATCAATATTAAACTGGTTATCATGAACGGAAGTGGAGCTAAAGCGATTCAGTCAGATTTCCTGAACAGAAAGTCTGTCGTTGTGTAGAACAGATGTCTTCTTCAAACAATGGCTTCATGTATTTTATGTTACCTCTTAATAGCCTATATTGTGAAATATTATTTTGATAAATTGGACCATAACCCTTTTTCAACGAGTCTCCGGTGTAGTTCAGTGCGCTACGATCTGCAAAATGAAGTTTAGTGCCAGAACTTTACTATTTACGGTTCAGTGTTTAGTGTGAGTAATAAACCCAGCGAACAGGGAACGTTCTTTTAAGGTTCCCTCAAAAACGTTCTTCCAGCAACATTAATAGAACGTTCAAAATTATCTCTTAAATAATGTTCTCAAAACGTTGGATTATGGCGAGTTTGATGGTAAACATTTTAGCTGACATTATTTGTCTAACTTTAATAAAAAAATAAATACTTACCCACCTAACAAAAATATTTTGTGTTGATATGTTGAAAAATAAGTTTTGATAATGTTCGTTACGTTATGAAAACGTTGTTTAAACATCCAATTTTTTTAAATGTTTAATATCATTCTTGGTTATGCGAACATTCTATTTTATCGTTCTTCAAACATTATGGGATGTTACTTTAGAATCTTCTCTGAACGTTCTGAAACAAGGAGTAACATTTAAAAAACGTCGAACTGAAACACAAGAAGAAACGTTCCATGAACGATGTATAAATAATGTTTCTGTGCTGATGCTTTGTGAATATTATTAAAAACCAGATAACTTTGAACGAACGCTCTATTAATGTTACCGAAGAACGTTTGTTCATAACGTTGAGAGAACCTTGCCAGAACGTTCCCTGTTATCTGGGATATTAGTGGTATTTAATGTGCCAGTGTTTGTGTGGATGTTGGTGTTAATGCAGTCATTTATCTCAGTGATGTTGTGTAGAAGAGCATGAAGACACACACACTCACACACACTCGTGTGTGCAGAGCTGCTCATGATGGGGAATAAAAGCGCCTGGAAAACATCCAAACACGAGAGATTTATGAGGGAGCGTGGAGCTGTTATACGTGCTTCTCCTCAGGCTTTCACAGTCTGTATGTTGTGTCCAGTATCTTCTAGATTTTGTGGACGTGGAAGTATTGATGAAATTAAATGATTCATGCTCCACTGAGCTATAGTTACTAAATATATATAAAAAAATCTTGTTTGTAATCTTTAAGAATTCTTATGATTTTGAAAGAGTCTCTTCTGCTCACCAAGGCTGCATTTATAAAATACAGAAATTTTTTACAAATATTATTCCAGTGTAAATCATCTGTTGTCTATGTGAATATACAGTAAAGTGTAATTTATTCCTGTGATCAAAGCTGAATGTTCAGCATCATTACTCCAGTCTTCAGTGTCACATGATCCTTCAGAAATGGAAACTGTGATTCATTTTCATTCAGAAGTTTGGGTTCAGTGAGATACATATATATATATATATTTTTTAAATAAAGAAATTAATATTGTATTCATTAAGGACACATTATATTGATCAAAAGTAAATACATTTATAATGTTACAAAAGATTCTATTTCAAATAAATGCTGTTCTTTTGAACTTTCTATTCATCAAAGAATCCTGAAAAAACAATATGACGGTTTTCAACACTGATAATAATCCTAAATGTTTCTTGAGCATCAAATCATCATATTATACTGATTTCTGAAGGATCATGATTCATGTGACACTGAAGACTGGAGTAGGCTAATGATGTTTTTACTATTCACATATATTTCACTTCATGTTTGCTGGAATAAATGCAGTCTTGCTAAGCAGGAGAGACTCTTTTCAAACACATATTCCAGTCTTTCGACAGCAGTGTGTGTGTGTGTGTGTGTGTGTGTCATTGATCGGGTCTGATGTTGTGTGTTTATAATCTGTTCTCTTGTATATGTGTGTGTCGTCTTGACCCTGCGAGAGAGATCATGAGAACTCTCTTCAGTTTCAGACCGTCAGACTGCACGAGTTTCATGTTTACATCTCCAGAACACGCATTATCAAACTCTTTCAGACCGTCTCTCTCCTTCACGAGCTCAGACTAAACTGACCCTACGCTTCAAGATGCCACATTCACAGAGATCATCATTTACCAGCTGATAGATCCGCACGATCCTCATCTTCTTCTCAGATTAGACGAGCCGTACATGTGAGTAGTTCATCTTTAATAATGCGTAACTCATTCTCCATTGGTGTAAACTCAACTCCTTTGAAACGTGATTAAGAAATGCATTCTTAAAGAGATTTAGAGATTTGAGCTGATGATACTGGTATTTTAATATCTGCGTATAAAGTTTGATCTCTCTTAAAAACAACTGAGTGGAAGATGTGAATGTTGCTTTATCTCAGCTTTTTCACGCAGTCAATTAACTTCCATTTAGTTAATGCATCATAATTGAGCTCCTGAATGCAGAAGATGAGCTCCTCTTCTTATTAGTGTACGGTGTTAAAAGCGTGTAATTACACATGATTACGCAGGTCTAATGAGTGATTAGCTGAACGAGTGAGTGCTGACACGCTGCAGAAGGCCTCGCTTCTTATGACTGCTGTTATTTATTCATTTTATTTGACAAATAGCTGGCACATAACGTTAGACGACGAGGCCACGGGGTTTTACACGAGGAGAGCCTCGTAATATTGATTTATTGTGATAGGAGCAAATTAGCCATTTGTTTTCGCCACTTCCCATTAAGAAAGCGTGGTTCGGTTTTTATGACACTAATAAATGTGTGATTTTTATTAGATGACGGGAAGCTTAGACTTGCTGCATTTTCCATTTTCTTGTTTTTTTTTAGTTGTATCAAGTTCTATCTGTGTATTTTCTTTGTATTTTTTATTGTGTAAAGTGCCTTGAAGCTGCTTTAAAGCTGCTATATAAAATAAAGTTTATTATTAAGTTATTGCAAGAATCTTTCTTCAATTTATGGGAAATTTGTCATTTCATCTAGACTGAATTTGCAACCTTGTTGCCCTTCCTGGCGTAGCCATGATGTTTTAATTTAGATTTTGTTATTTAATAATCATATTTTAGTATCAGGTCAAAATTCAAATATCATTAAAAAAAATAGAATAGGAAACAAAACAGCTTATTAAATATAGTTTCATTCCTTAAACATTTTCTGAAGATTAAGCACATTTCTTTTGGTGTTCAGATTAAATAATAAATAAATTATATGTGTAATTAATAAATAATTGTATATAATAAATAATAATAAAGTAAAGCTGACGTCCTTTTCAGGCCATATTTTTGCCCTGTACCTGTTAGCTTTTATTTATTTATTTGTATTATTGTTGTTTTTTTTTTTGTTTTTGTTTTTTCTGGTATTTTATATTTTGGATTTGACTCTTAGATAAAAATAGAAGCTTTTAGGGGTTCCATCACTTTATGGACCGTGTCAATTAATAGTCAAGTCATCTTTATTTCTATAGCACTTTTTACAATACAGATTTTATCAAAGCAGCTTTACAGAGAGAACAGGAAAATAATACAACAAAGTTTGTTTCTAGAAGAAAATAGCGTCATCGTCCAGCTTAAGGAAGGCAGATCAATAATACTGTTGAATATTAAATGTCCCAAATAGAAAAGAAAAGATTTAACCCATTAAATATGAAAGAATTATTGAATCATTTCAGACATTTCTCTTCGTATAGATCCTTGTGTCATGAAGTCGAGAAGTTCCTAGCGGTTTTCTATAGTTCTGAGGATCAGATTATAAACTCTTGATGACAGTGTTTCCCAGAAGCGTCGTGAGCTTAAGTTGATCATGGAGAGCGCTGGAGATTGGATGCGTTTGGGAAACTCTCCCTGTTTGCCTCTTCCTCACAGGAGCGGATGGTGATTGGCTGAGGAGAGCAGAAGAGCATCGACTCTGGAGTGAAAGAGCTCAGACTCTCTCAGTTCATCCGGGATCCGAGTTCTCCGATCTCTTCCGCGCGGGAAGGCCAGGAATTATGAGTGTCATGAAGGTTGGATTGTGGGCATGTGAATATTGAGCCATGCTGATGGAGTTTGTGCTGCGTTCTTCTCTCACGGCGCTTCTCTACACGACTCAGGTGAGCTCATGATCTGTGAAGAACAGCTCCACTAACACACACACACACACACACACACACACACACACACACACACACACACACTTCAGCTGCCGAAGAAAGAACAGCTTCACAAAAACTCTTCAAGAGTCACAACACTGAAAACAAGCATGAAACAGAGATGACGGTACATTAGTAAGTTATTGCAAGAATCTTTCTTCAATTTATGGGAAATTTATCATTTCATTTGAATTTGCAACATTGTTGCCCTTTCTGTAACACTTTACAATAAGGTTCATTAGTTTACATTAGTTAATGCATCAACTAACACTGAGCAATACATTTGTTCCAGTATTTATTCATCTTTGTTAAAGTTAGTTAATAATAATCCAGCTGTTCACTGTTTGTTCATGTTAGTTCACAGTGCATTAACTAATGTTCACTAATACAACCTTTGATTTTAATAATGTATCAGTAAATGTTGAAATTAATATGAACTAAGATTAATAAATGCTGGAGAAGTGCAGTTCATTATTAGTTGATATTAACTAAGGTTGTTAACTAATGTTAACTAATGAACCTTATTGTAAAGTGTTTTCTAATGTAATATGTAATTATTTCTATGTAATTATTTGTGAAATTTACCAGCGGTTTCTGAGTGAAAGTTGTCTGAAAGTTAATCCTCCACCGTTTTATTTCAGTGTAGTAGTTAGATGTTTTAAAAAGTAGCTTGAAGTCAATAAATAGTATTAGTAATTTTGTATAGGAAAAACTTTACTATAAAGTACTATGTTTCTGTTTTTATATTTTAAAATGTTGAATACAAATTAAACATGTTTGTTTCATCATGTTACATGTTATTTCTTTGCAAGCAATGTCTAGTAAAAATTGTTTTTCTAGTAAAAACTACTCAACTTTTTACTGTTAAAAAAGTAACTTGAAGAAGATCACATAATAGCATTAGTAATATTATACATAATAGTAGGGCCTATATTATAATAATAGTTCATAATAAAAAGTAGAAGTTCATTAAAAATAAGCCAGACCAATGAAACAAGATGTTAATAATAATAAAAATAGAAGAAGTTTAGTGTTCATTTTAACATGAACAGTTGTTTTACTAACTGAGATTAATCAATACTGTAACAAATGTATTGCTCGTTGTCAGTTAATATCAGTTCATGCGTTAACTAAAGAGCTCGTTGTGAATTGCTAACAGATATCATCAGACACATGTTGTTGTTTAACTCCTCGTATATATTTCCACATACTCTGAAAGTTTAGCAGACAGACATGAATCTCCTGAGATTACGAACATCGGAGCAGAATATGCAGCGGACGAGATGATCCGAGTTTGATTTGTGTAGAAGTCTGAGCTCGAGCGTTCACGATGTTCAGATGAAAGGTGGACGGATCTTCACACACTCTTAGGGAGAATCCCACATAACGTTTTGCACATTAATCTGCTCGGTTTTGAAACGTGCGACTGACTGACCTCTAATCTGTGTAGAGTGCTGTTGGTAAAACTGAGCTTTTATTTCAAAGACGTTTATAGCAAACCATGAGACACAAAAGAGGCGTACTGTAAAGACATGAATGTGCATGTTAGTCACTTTCACAACTGTGTCAAATGTCATCATATTCGCTGTCCAGTTTTGTGCAATCTTCAGTGGGATTACAGTAGACGGTCATAAGTCTCGCCGTCTGCTCATGATATTTCTAGGGTTTTTTAACATGGAGGTGAAAGTTCTGAGTAAACGTTAAATATGCCGAATCAGTTCAGAGAGCATCGCGTTTCATATTATAACCCAGAAGTGAAATCTTAATTGTTTTTTGTCCTATAAATGCTTTATATTTGAAGATCAGGATGGGGGTGTTCATATATAATACTGGGTTACTCTTTATTTCAGACATTCAAGTTACTTTGCAATGTCAACTAACTTAGAAAATGAACAGACTAGGGTTAGTGTCCGCGTTATAGAAGAAGCTGACATGAAGTTGCAAAGTTAGTCAGTAGAGTGTCAGAATAAACTGTATTTAAGCAGATAATCTACTAAGACTCTAGTTTGCAAAGTTACTTATAGTCTGAAGTTGACCAATAGTTAATGGGTAATAATCTAGTATAGCCTATTTACAGATCGCAATACTGTCTCTTTACCCACATAGAAATGAATATTATGTAGCATGAATCTACAATATAAGTTGTGTTAATATAGTGAAATCACTTACAGGGTTTTATTGCTTCTAGTCCTATATGTAAGTTGTACTTAAACATTGCAGAGAAATCTTATTAAACAGTTTCTGATGCATTTTCTCACTCTAAACTGGTATTCAGGAGTTGGCTTTGTAAATTGGGAAGAATGCAAATATTTATCTGTTCATTGAAGATGTTTAACATCACCTCCAGTAACAACCTCACACCGCTCTCTGGAAACATTAATTGTGTCCTGATAAAAACTCTCAGTCTACTAAAGACGTAATGTTGCTGAGGAAAGTCATAAACAACACTGACCCTTTCCATGCGGAGAGCATTCATAAACACTGCCATCTTGTGTTCGTCAGCGCTCATTATGACAGGAGTCCATCCGCACATTAACGGCGAGTAAACCTCATGTTTTATATTGTTTTGTGAAGGTCATGGGCTCCATGTTGGACGATCTGATCTATAAACGTGGGGAATATCAGGAGAACTGCACGCGATTCCTGAAAGCCACTTTGCCCACTGGAACTGGTGAGTGAAGCTGCCGGAAAGAGATGTCATACTTTAATATATGTTTGCTATGCAAGTCATTGTACGAATCACTCCATAGGAATTTTCTGCAATGGAACGTTTGACGTTTTCGCCTGTTGGCCACATTCATCTCCCGGGATCATATCCGTTCCCTGTCCTCCTTATTTACCGTGGATCAGAGAAGGTCTCCTGTTTTATTCTTATTTGACACTTTTTCCAATTACATTAAAAAAGTTAAAGGGTTAAATAATTTCACAGCCTAATATTATTTCATTATAATATTTTATATATATGAATCGCATCCAAAATAACACATGCATGCAGGGCCGGATCTAGACATTTGGAGGCCCTAGGCAAAATTCATGTTGGAGGCCCCCCACCCCCAATAAAACACACTTGAAACAAATATGATTCCTAACCTTTTTATTTATACAACATTTAATTTTAAATTTAGTATATTTTTACTTACACAGTACATAAGTTTGGACAAATTACTATTTGTAATGTTTTTGAAAGAAGTCTCTTATGCTCATCAAGCCTGGATTTATTTGATCAAAAATACAGAAAAATAATATAGTGAAATATTATTACAATTTAAAATAATGGTTTTCTATTTTACTAGGCTATACTTTAAAATATATTTCTGTGATGCAAAGCTGAATTTAGTGTCACGTGATCCTTCAGAAAACTTTATAATATTCTGATTTATTATCAAATGTTAGAAATGGTGCTTAATATTTATTTTATAACATGTGATACTTTTTTTCATGATTCTTTGATTATTAAAAAGTTGTTTTAAAAAAGTCTTCAATATCACTTTTATAAATTTAACACATCCTTGCTGAATATTCCTGTTTTTTTTTCTGTATTTTTGATCAAATAAATGCAGGCTTGTAGCATAATAATAAACTTCTTTCAAAAACATTAAAAATAGTAATGGGTCCAGACTTTTTACTGGTAGCCTATCAAACTTTATCTAAGCTAATCTCTTTTTTTGTTTAATGAAGATGTTATTGTTATTGTTGTTATTTTGCTGTTTTATTCAGTTTATTCACAGTTCCAGAATACCACTTCAGTAGATGAACATCATGAACGTGCTTTTATCATTTTTCTGCGTTATGGGCAGGATTTTTCCCTCCCATTTAATCAATATTGACTGCAGATATTGTCATATTATTAATATCAGTAATATGTTATTATGTATTGCATTGCTACCTTAAATATGCTATACACAAATCAAGTGGAAGAGAAAGACACGATCGCTACTGAGCAGGAAAAAAAATCTAAACTAATATTCCTATAGGCTATGATGTCAGGGTATTATCTAATCATCAGCATCAGAATATAGAAGATAGACCCATAGATATGAGATCCTTTATTTGAAACATTTAAAAATGTTGCAGTGTGTTGGTTTTTTAACTTTGAATACAAACGTCTTGTCTTTTACTTTTGTAGCTTTTTTACTAGTCAGCTCTGGACGCGATGTTATTCATTGATTGTACGCGCAAATTCAAAGCGTCGCGTCTGGGCACGTTAATGACGCTCGCGCGCTCTTTTAAACTCATAAAGCGGTGAATGGTTTTTCCAGAAATGACGCTGATCTACAGTAGCCCACAAGTTTATATTTAAAATACATTGCAATCACACCAAAATCGATGACCTGCATTACGAGCTGTGCTTCTTTGCGTGCCTATTTCTGCTTTTGCTTCGCACTCAGCACCTGATGGATGCGTTCGTTGACCGCCTCTGATCGCCTCTGACGTCCCCTCGGACTAAACTGGCTGGCGCCTCTACAGTCATGGGCTGGCGTTAATGTGACGTAATGTAACAGTCTATGGTTAAGATAAACATCGTCACTATTTTTAGTTGATTAATAGGCTACATTTTGAAATAAATTGTAGATAGGACATTTAATTTTTTTTTTTTTTTTTTTTTTTTTTTTGTCCCTCTGTCTGGGCCCCATCCCGCCAATCGGGCCCTAGGCACGTGCCTAGTTTGCCTTTGCGTTAATCCGGCTCTGCATGCATGTATATATTTAAGAATTTATTTACATATATAAATTATATATAAATATATGTACAGTATTTACATGCATGTGTGTGTATTTATATATACAAAATAATTATACACAGTACACACACATACATTATGTAAACACAAACTTTTAATTTGGATGCGATTAATTGTTGCACAGCCCCTATATATATATATATATATATATAAAGCTCTTTTTTTTATACTGCTTGTCAAAATTTTGGAATAAATACGTTTTTTATGTTTTTGAAAGAAATTTGATATAGTCACATAGAAAACAGCCATTCTAAACTAATAATTTTTCACTGTTTTTAATATATTTTTTAACAATTAATTGCAGCCTTGTTGAGCAGAAGAGCCTTCTTTTAAAAACATGAACAAATCGTAATTATTCCAAAATAAATATTTTTCTTATAAAAAAACAGTAAAATCTTCATAAATGTATGGTGGTCGTTCTCAGGTGCTTCTGGAAATGTGTTCAAGGAATGCACGGTCAACGGCACCTGGAAAACTGAGGAGAACTCCAGCAGCGTCTGGAGAAATCAGTCCGAGTGTGAAAACCATTCTTTTTTCAAGTCTGAGGTGAATATTGCTTCCAGACATTAAAGTATGGTCTCCATCATGGCTTCATTTTTACACTGGCGTCCTGCATACACAGGAGGAAGAGGTATTTCGGCAGTCTGTGTTGAGAGTCTTGTCCATTGTAGGATACTCGCTGTCTTTTTCTTCTCTTTGCTTGGCTGTTCTGATCATGAGTCTTCTGAGGTGAGTTCTGCAGGGCTCAGTGTTGGGTCCCTTTTTGTTTCATATAGTGAGAATGTAACTTTAAAGTGCCCCTATTATGCTATTTTAAATAATGCTGTTTTAGAGTGTCCTGTAACAGGTTTACATTCAAGCTCAGAAACACAGATCTCCTCATGATCTCCACTGCACATCAGCTCTTTCCTCTCAGTGTCTGAAACGCTTCCATCGGAGATTCAGTCTCTCTAAGCTCCGCCTCTCTGAGAGCTGCTCTGCTCTGATTGGTCAGAGAGCAAACGCTCATTATCATATCTGAATCTCAGCTCTTGATCACAGTGATACGAACAGTAACGATGGCGTGGGTTTTACCGTATCAAAAGTGGATTTGCTTTGTCAGCAGAAACAGCGTCTTCTCGACACGAACAACACGAACCAAACTCTTCCAGTCTCAGATACACGACAGTGTTTGAGGGCGGAGCTAAGAGACGCTGCTCAGCCAATCAAGACCAGAGGCTGGCATTATGCTAATGAGTTACAAACCTACATAGGTGAGACTGGAATTACTGACGACTCGTTACAGATCAGAATCACTTCTTTCTTTTAGGAGACAAAAACTCATTACTCAGCTTTTACATTCACAGACAGCTTTATTACACACTACATGAAAGGTCAAATCCCCAAAAAGCATAATATGGGCACTTTAAGATAGTTTCTGTCTAATAACACTCTAACCACAATCTCACTGTTAAAAGATGGTTTCAAGGTCATGTAAAGGATGACAAACTATTGTCTAATTTGGAATACAGGCATTCTCTGATGAGTCGCTCCTGTTCACTGTATTTACATGTAACCAATGTTCTTTGTCGCTGTACTTGCATGATTAGATTTATCTTTGTGCATCAAATTCATTCATTTCTGTCCTGTCCGGTCATTTATCCAGAGCCCAGAGCTGGCTCCAGATATCTGATACTAATTGTATTAGTCCCTAACCAAGCAATAAACTATTTTTACCTGTTGTTTTCAGGAAGCTTCACTGTACGAGGAACTACATCCACATGAATCTCTTTGTATCGTTCATATTTAGAGCGACAGCGGTAATTACCAAAGAGGTTATATTACAAGTCACGTATACCAACCTTCCCAGGGATGAACTGGGATGGAACAGCTACACCAAATCTGCGGTACAGAAACCTTCATTTGTGTTCATTTCACTTCTGTGGAATCATATCATCTGCACACTGCAAATATGCAGTCTTGTTTCCAGTCCAAATATAAAACATTTCTTAAATCAAGATGCATTTACTAGATGAGTAAAATAACATAAGATATTAAGTCTTGTTTTCTGGGGAAATACAAGCTAAATTATCTGCCAATGGGTAAAAAACGAAACAAATCTCATTTCTGTTTGAATTAAGATTATTTTTCTGACCGCATTGGCAGATAATTTAGCTTTTTTTAAGCAAAAACTCACTTAATTTTGATTAATTCCCCTGGAAAACAGGACATAATATCGTATGTCATTTTATGCATTTAGTAAATGCATCTTGATTTAAGAATCTTTAGATATTTGGACTGGAAACCAGACAAAAATCCTCATTTTGTGCAGTGGCACGTCTTACTGTTTGCTATATTCTGTTGCACTGTTATTGTGTAGATGCATCAAAGATGCAGTAATATAAATGTCAACCCTCCAGATTTCTTTCCTCTGCAAGGCCTCAAAGGTGTCGCTGGAATATTTTGTGGGATGTAATTACTTCTGGCTTCTAGTGGAGGCGATATTCCTGCACACGCTTCTGTTCACTGCGGTGTTGACCCGGGAAAGACTCCTGAAGAAATACATGATCATCGGATGGGGTGCGGCTTATCCTTAACACACAACAAGCATTTGTCCTTTTCATGTCCTTGTTACACATTTAAAAATGACTTTACTTGAAGCATTTATGTACAATGCATTATAAAGCTATTCATAATGTAAGTTATAATGCATATCTTTACAAAGTTAATATGCTTTAGAATATTTGCATTATAGGGTGCATTACAAGGCATAATTAATGCATTAGAAATACTTTTATAATGCATCATATACAAAGGCTTTAAGTAAAGTGTTACCATGACTTTATTAACTCTCCAACTTTATTCATCAAACTCACTCAGGAACTCCATTATTGTTCGTGATTCCCTGGACCGTAGCCAAAACTCTGTATGAAAATAAAAGGTACGTGTCTTTCTTGCTTGCCACTTTAAAAGAAAGTTCTGCACGTAATCCAGAAAATATTTGTGTGAGAAGGTATTATATAGTTATATAGTATTATATAGGTATTATATAGTAGAATAAAACCATTTTTCGGAACGATACAATGAAAGAAAAAAATTGGTTTAAGATTTACTTTGAAGCAGAAATTGCTTCATTTCAAAAATAATTACAAAAATCTGCAGTTTTAAACTGTGAAATTGATTGATTTGATTGATTTATAAAAAACTGAAATTGTTCCCCAATTATGTTAATTTGCAACTTGAAAAAATATATTTTTTACAGTGTGTATATTAAGCTAAAACATATTATTTATATTATTATAAAATGACTTTAAATTTCTTCACCACAATTAAAGTAAATTCGGTAACACTTTACTATAAAGTTTCATTTGTTAACATTGGTTCATGTTTATTAATGTATTAGTAACTGTTGAAATCAACATTGACTAATACATTATCAGAAGTATTTGTTAGCATTAGTTAATGCACTGTGAGCTAATATGAACATTGAACAACTACATTTTCAAAGACTAATAAATGCTTTAAAAAACTGTTCATGTTATCAAACTAATGCATTTACTAATGTTAACAAATGGAAACTCTTTGTAAAGTGTTACCATACATTATTATGCTTATCTATTATAATTCTAAACTGTTTTAATATATTTGATCACCTTTGTATTTCTTTTGATTATTTTAATTCCTTCTATGTAAAGCCCTTTGAATTACCGTTGTGTATGAAGTGTGCTGTATAAATAACTATTAATGGTTATAAGGCTATATATGCATAATATAATGCATTGCATGTGTTCTTTTTCTAAAGCTGTTGGTTGAATAATATCAGGTGGATCTGGTGGATAATCAGAGGCCCAATAACACTATCCGTGATCGTGAGTAAGATGCCTTATGAATTT
>NC_138238.1:39537350-39559850 GCF_964197995.2 Scardinius erythrophthalmus
TCAAATATCTTCACTCCATTATTACTAGAACTAAGAGCAACAGAACGCTCAAACACTCGATGTAAAATACAGTAGCATCAGTAGAATACTAAAATGAAACGTTTGCATGACTGTTATATAGTGTTTTATTGATGGGCAAGTGAGTGTGAAGAAGAGTTGTGGATTATTTGCATAATTGGCATGTTTCACAGATGACTGTGGATGTGACCTTTTGACCCTTGTGGGTCACATGACCAATGAACTGCTTGTGTATTTCATGGCATGCAGAGGAAAATTAAATGCATTCCTGTTGCTGTTGCCATAACCGTCCGTTATGTTTTATACTGCATGTCGGTGGTAATAAACAACATTTTTACATGTATATTTCATGGCACACATTGAATTGAATTCCTATCAGTTGTTTAACTCAGTCTGCATGTAACAGTAGAAATGCACTTTAATCGTTTAAAAGAGTCAGATTGAACTAAAACGAGTAGCAGTAATTTAAACACATCATTGCTTCTTCTCTTTGAGCCTTTCCTGGACCTTCTGCGGCTCGTCGAACTGAATCAGCCGGAGAATGTTCTTATTGCCCATAACTCCTTGAATGAACTCTCCCTCTGTTATTTTACCTGACGATATAAAGAAAATACATTCTTCAAAGCTCAATAAAGGGTATTCTGTTAAAGTCCCCCTGTGGTGAAAATCCAGCTTTTAATGTTGTTTATGTGTCTATGTGGTGTTTTTAATCTGCTTTAAGACAAATCATGTGTAAGTTCATAAGTCGACAGCATTGCTGAGTATTTCCTCCTTAAAACTGCAGTGAACCAAAGACAGTCTCAAAAACACGCTTTGAAATCGCTGGTGTTTCTGACGTCACAAACTACCTTGTAACCAATCAGATCAACGTGTGACCGTCAACCAGTGGATCTCTGAGCTGAGTGAGTGAGTGGAGGCGGGGCTCATTTGCATATTCATAGAACCACGCATACTAAATGAGGCAAGGGTGTCGAGTTACATTCAAGATATTTCAAGGAAAAACACTTAAATGTCATTTGGTGATCAAAGATGAGTTTTAAGGGATAAAAGTATTGACTACAGGGGGACTTTTCCTTATTCTATATCTTTGTCATCTAAGACATTTCACACATGCAAATAGTCACTTACCATTTTCTTTTTTCCCAAAAAAGTCCCAAATTTTATCAGTTCGTTTTTCTGGGGTGTTCTCATCATCCGGAAGGTTTTTCTGGTCTTCTTTGGAGATCATGTTGAATATTGACTGCAAAGAGGAGCAAACGTTCTCTCAAAGTTATGAACAAACGTCCTTCAGTAATAAGAATAATGTTCTCAGAACGTTAGCACAAAAACATTGTTTATACAACATTTATTTTCTGAAATGTTTTAGCTGAACGTTTTTCAGATGTTACTTGTTTTGGAACGTTCAGATTCATAAGTAACGTTATGATCATATAATGTTCTCATAATGTTCTCATAATGTTTGCAAAATGGAATGTTTCCTAAGAAAAAACTGGACGTACAGAAATAATCTGGCAACACTTTACAATAAGGTTCATTAGTTTACATTATTTAATGTATTAACTAACATGAACTAACAATGAGCAATACATTAGTTACAGTATTTATTAATATTTTGTTAAAGTTAGTTAATAATAATCCAGCTGTTCATTGTTTGTTCATGTTAGTTCACAGTGCATTAACTAATGTTCACTAATACAACCTTTGATATTAATAACGTATTAATAAATGTTGAAATTAAGTAAGTAATTAACTAAGATTAATTAATGCTGGAAAATAATTGTTCATTCTTAGTTCATGTTTACTAAGGTAGTTAACTAATGTTAATGAACCTTATTGTAGTGTTGCCAATAACGTTTTCAGAACATTCCTCGTTAGCCGAGACGTTGGAGTGTGTGTATAAAGCTGGTGTTTATTCACCTTCACTATTTCATGAATCTCGTTTTTGGTGATGGTGCCGTTCCTGTCCACGTCGTACAGAGCGAAGGCCCACTCCAGCTTCTCCACGGTCTTCCCGGAGGACGTCAGGTGCAGAGCCACGATGTACTCTTTAAAGGGGACAAATCATGAAAATCTGACTTTTCCCGTGTGTAAGTGCTATAATCGGTGCTTCTGAAACCCAGAAAACATGAAAAGTGTCACTGTGTTCTGGTGAGCCTTTCTCTGCAAGCATGTCAGAAAATAAGCCGGACAGATTTCGCTCTCCTTCTGACGTATGAAGAGGATCTTATTATAATATTACCGGCCCTTAATCTGCACGTTTACACACACCAGCCGACATTTGGTTCCACACGCGCCAACAGAGACCAGTTCTAACGCAATGATGAAGATCCAGCAGAGCCTGAAGCTGTTCTGTGGTTGAGCACAGACGAGCACTGAACACTATTGACCAGAACATGTCACCGCTGGCTTATAAACACCTCAGGAACTGTGGACACTTGTGGAGAAGTTCAACATGATGATGAGATGATCAGTGTAACTCCACAACAACTACAGAAATGTCTCCACTAACATTCAGAAGCTCTTCCTGAGTCTCTCCGTAAGGCTGCACTCGCTACTGGTTATTCTGGGATTCTGGATGAGGAGTTGTCGTCATCTATTTTGGAGTGATTGCAATGTATTCTAAATATAAACTTGTACTGTAGATCAGCGTCATTTCTGGAAAAATCATTCACCGCTTTATTACGAGTTTAAAAGAGCGCGAGCGTCATTAACGTGCCCAGACGCGACGCTTTGAATTTGCGCGTACAATGAATAACATAGCTGACTAGTAAAAAAGCTACAAAATTAAAAGACAAGACGTCTGTATTCTAAGTTAAAAAGCCAACACACTACAATATTTTTAAATGTTTCAAATAAAGGATCTCATATCTATGGGTCTATCTTCTAAATTCTGCTGCTGATTAGATTCCTGACATTACGCCAATAATATCAGTTTATATATTTTTTTTCTGCTCAGTAGCGATCGTGTTTTTCTCTTCCACTTGATTTGTGTATAACATATTTAAGGTAGCAATGCAATATAAAGCACATATGCTCATCTACTGAAGTGTGATTCTGGAACTGTGAATAAATTGAACAAAACAGCAAAATAACAACAACAACAACAACAATAACATCTTCATTAAACAAAAAAGAGATTACCTTAGATAAAGTTTGATTAATATGTACATACAGTACCGGTAAAAGTCTGGACCCATTACTATTTTTAATGTTTTTGATTATTATGCTCTACAAGCCTGCATTTATTTGATCAAAAATACAGAAAAAAAAGAAACAGGAATATTCAGCAAGGATGTGTTAAATATATAAAAAGTGATAGTGAAGACTTTTTTAAAACAACTTTTTAATAATCAAAAATCCTGAAAAAAAGTATCACAGGTTATAAAATAAATATTAAGCACCATTTCTAACATTTGATAATAAATCAGAATATTATAAAGTTTTCTGAAGGATCACGTGACACTAAATTCAGCTTTGCATCACAGAAATATAACGTATAGTAAAATAGAAAACCATTATTTTAAATTTTAATAATATTTCACTATATTATTTTTTCTGTATTTTTGATCAAATAAATCCAGGCGTGATGAGCATAAGAGACTTCTTTCAAAAACATTAAAAATAGTAATGTGTCCAAACTTATGTAGTACTGTGTAAGTAAAAATATACTGCTTTTAAAATTAAATGTTGTATAAAAAGGTTAGGAATCATATTTGTTTCAAGTGTTTTTTTATTGGGGGTGGGGGGCCTCCAACATGAATTTTGCCTAGGGCCTCCTAATGTCTAGAACCGGCCCTGGTCCTATCTACAATTTATTTCAATATTTATTAATTCACTATAAATAGTGACGATGTTTATCTTAACCATAGACTGTTACATTACTGCAGTTAAACCAATTAATGTGTGCCGGCTTCTGAAAGTATGTGTAACGAACGCATCCATCAGATGCTGCGAGGCTAAAGCCTAATAAGCACACAAAGAAGCACAGCTCATAATGCAGGTGTGAGAGTTGTCGTCATCTATTTTGGAGTGATTGCAATGTATTCTAAATATAAACTTGTACTGTAGATCAGCGTCATTTCTGGAAAAATCATTCACCGCTTTATTACGAGTTTAAAAGAGCGCGAGCGTCATTAACGTGCCCAGACGCGACGCTTTGAATTTGCGCGTACAATGAATAACATCGCGTCGGGAGCTGACTAGTAAAAAAGCTACAAAATTAAAAGACAAGACGTCTGTATTCTAAGTTAAAAAGCCAACACACTACAACATTTTTAAATGTTTCAAATAGTCTAAAGGATCTCATATATATGGGTCTATCTTCTAAATTCTGCTGATGATTAGATTCCTGACATTACGCCAATAATTTCACTTTATATATTTTTTTCTGCTCAGTAGCGATCGTGTCTTTCTCTTCCACTTGATTTGTGTATAGCATATTTAAGGTAGCAATGCAATATATAAAGCACTTATGCTCATCTACTGAAGTGGGATTCTGGAACTGTGAATAAATTGAATAAAACAGCAAAATAACAACAACAACAATAACATCTTCATTAAACAAAAAAGAGATTACCGTAGATAAAGTTTGATTAATATGTACAGTACCGGTAAAAGTCTGGACCCATTACTATTTTTAATGTTTTTGAAAGAAGTTTATTATTATGCTCTACAAGCCTGCATTTATTTGATCAAAAATACAGAAAAAAAAATATATGTGTTAAATATATAAAAAGTGATAGTGAAGACTTTTTTAAAACAACTCTTTAATAATCAAAAATCCTGAAAAAAAGTATCACAGGTTATAAAATAAATATTAAGCACCATTTCTAACATTTGATAATAAATCAGAATGATCACGTGGCACTAAATTCAGCTTTGCATCACAGAAATATAAAGTATAGTAAAATAGAAAACCATTATTTTAAATTTTAATAATATTTCACTTTATTATTTTTCTGTTTTTTTGATCAAATAAATCCAGGCTTGATGAGCATAAGAGACTTCTTTCAAAAACATTAAAAATAGTAATGTGTCCAAACTTATGTACTGTGTAAGTAAAAATATACTGCTTTTAAAATTAAATGTTGTATAAATAAAAAGGTTAGGAATCATATTTGTTTCAAGTGTTTTTTTATTGGGGGTGGGGGGCCTCCAACATGAATTTTGCCTAGGGCCTCCTAATGTCTAGAACCGGCTCTGGATGAGGGAGATTGGCCTGTTCTGTTATTGCCGGAGTTTCTGAAGCTCGTGTAAAGACTCCGCCCTCTTCTCAACGGAGGCGGAGCTAAAGCTCATTTGCATTTAAAGACACACACAAACGGTGCGTTTTTGCTCACACCCAAAAAGGGGAAAATTTGACAAGCTAGTCAAGTCTGCTTCATTTATACAGCGCTTTTAACAATATAGAGTTTCACAGCAGCTTTCAATGATAACAGGAGATTACAGTAACAGATTGTTTAGGCTTTACAGCAGATCTAGAATAAAGTTATTGTCCAGATAAAGTTAGTTTTGATTGATTCACTTCCGTTGTAAAGATCATTAGTTATTAACTTAGGGGCCGCTAACACGACACAGAAAACCCTTAATGCGCTCCTGGTGACTCGAGAGCGCAAACCCTGAAACAAGGTGCAAGAGTAGGAACATTTAGAAAAACGTTATCATCTCCGCGTACACCTCAAAAACGTGAATCTGTGAAAACGCCAACGCCATGCACACTACGCGCTCTATACGCATATATACAAGCTATAATAAATGATCTGTGGGTATTTTGAGCTGAAATTTCACAGACACATTCTGGGGACGCCAGAGATTTATATTCCATCTTGAGAAAAGATGCATAATATGTGTACGCACCTTTAAAGTCCAGCGTTCCGTCGCTGTCGGAGTCGAAGCTCCTGAAGACGTGTTGCGCGTAAGCTTTGGGGTCGGCGTCGGGGAAGAAGCTAGCGTAGATGCTCTCGAACTGCTCTCGACTGATGCGCCCCGTCGGACACTCGTTCAGGAACTTCTGGTACCAGACGTAGAGCTGCTCCTCGCTGTACTTGGTGTTCATCTTCAGGTCCTCCAGCAGGTCTTTGGAGAGGGCTCCACTTTTAGCATTGCCCATCTTCTCAATTACTTTTCAGATTGTGAGCGAGCGTCCAGGATCTGCTTTTAAACCCACCGGAGGATTACGGAGGATGAAGCCGTGATTATGGCTGATTTGATAGTGACAGATTTCCAGGAATATATCAGACTTATGTCACAGCAGGAAACCTCTTGATCTTATTTGATGCATTCGGATTAAATCACAATATGCTGTTGCTAAACACATTTTCTGTGGTACAACATCGAGGAGTGATGTATGCCTGCATATATGTATGAAGAGTTCAGATGCAAAAGCCTCTAAGTGCCATCTGAAATTTTCTTCTGAATGATCATTTTTATCAAGCTTGTATGTTTATGTTCATTTTTTTTCACTTTAATGGCAATGAAGAAGATTACCTAATAATTGTCATGAAAGTGAAATTACTGAACTTAAATATACGAGCTTGATAAAAATGATCATTCAGAAGAAAATTTCAGATGGCACTTAGAGGCTTTTGCATCTGAACTCTTGATATATATATATATGTAAATTCATGCAAATGTGTGGGATTAGAAGTTAGAGACTGATCAATATTGAGAGGCAATACCAATTATTTTTTGGTTTATTTGTTCAAAAAACAATATTCAATCATTATTTATGTTTTATTGCACAATGGCAACTATGTTAATGATAATAAAAATATATATCACATATTATAATACACTTAGCCTATAGTATATAAATGTTATTTATAATGTATTTATAATTTAAATGTTAGAATATTTACATTTTTAAGATATGTTTTGTTTCATTGCTTGAGCAACATTAATGCTTTATTGCACAATGGTAACTAATATATGTTATTAATAACTACATATATATAATTATTATGATATTGTACACTCATTTACATAATATTTTTCATTTTACATATATATATATAAAATAAAATATATATATATATTGTAAATGTGTGTACATACATAAATAAAACATTAATTTTATATGTATTAACTCATATATAATACAGTTATTAATATTATACATATACACACATATATAAACATTTGTTAACATATTAAATTTATATACACACACACACACACACAGACACACATTTATATACTCTAAATAACATTTAGTAGTATATGTATATGTTGTATGTATGTGTGCTGCACAGCCTATATATAATATTACTTTAATATATTAACAAATGTCATACGTGTGTTATGGAATATGGAATAATAAGACATTTGTCCAGATTTTAGAGAAGACACGTGATGATCATGAGCAGCTTCATGCACGCGGAAAGTGCTGACGTCACACTGTAATCGATTAGCGCAGATGAAAGGCTCGATTAAGCCACGCCTCCACTGTACACGGAATCATCTGAACTCTATGATATATGGATATTGTGCAGAGCATCTGTGACTTATAAAGCGCTGTGGACTGTGAACACAGAGAGGTTTCTGAGAGAACATGTCTGAGCGCATCGGGTTCATCACGCGCGTGCAGAGCTTCTGCGCGAGCCATCGCTTACACAGGTACAGCTCACTATTATACATTCATAGAGCAAATACATAATGATAATAATGATAAAATGATACTTAAAACACGCTCTTTCAAACAACGTTTCGCCTTCTAACTCTCACTAACGCTGCATGAGCGTCTGATCCTGTGTGTCTGTCTCACATTTATCATCAGACTATAACTTTACACACTTCCTCGATCAAAATATGTAATCTCGTTAAACTGGTTTGGATCCCATTCCTACAACCAGTCTGGAAATTATGAATAGGCTGAAGCAGAGCCATAGAGAGAAAGAGTTGCGACACTCTTTGATGTCGCCGCTATGGCTGTCACGTGTTCATGTAAACATGTACGCTGGCTGTCATGCTCTTCTATGGGACTGACAGCAGCGATTGCATTATTGAACGGTAAATATAAAATAAAACACACACCCAAGTACTTTTTCAGCTGTTATTGCATTATTGCATTTTGTTAATGTCAGTTTTGCATTTGGAGAGGCAGGGTGACAACGAAATACTGGATATTACTAATTACTTAGATAAGTTTAGGCTATATTTTTGGAGGGAAGCTTAGTGTTCATGTTCGCATGGGTAGCAACGTTTATTTAATTTAATGTTTGGGATATACTAAATTTTAATTATGTGACCTGTTGGCTGAGTTTGAGTGGTGAATGCTGCGCGTCGAGTTGTTCCAAAGGTAACGTAAGTTTCTGAAATATCGACCTCTTTTGAATTGTCATAAATGTCTATATATTTAAAATAGTTGCTACAAAGGTGGTAGCGATTCATTACCGAACTAATTAGATGCTATTCACAGCTGGCGAAGTCGCGCTAGCTAACTAGCAAACAGGCAATGCTAGAAAATTGGTTGAACATGCTGCGTCATCACGAAGGAATTCTGGGAATTGTAGTTTAAACATCCAGATGCTTTATTTTGACGATGTAAACAAGACTTAATTGGCTTAGTTAATGTGGAGCTTCATCCCACATCGCCTCTTAAATCAAATAAGTGGCCTAAAACTTGAGTCATTACAGCTGTTCCTCTAATATAACCCTGATTCATGTTTGCTATAACTCTCTAACAGCGAGAAAAACAAAACCGCTGTTGAATTAACTGAGAAAAAATACAATATCAAACATATTTCTAATATTCTTCATAAACAACATAAAATTTCTCTGAGAGGGAATATATTTGGAGCTCTATAGTTGATAATATTAGATGGAATAGCCTAGAGCTGGGTTAATCCCCTTTAAATATTGTATTAATTAATACAGTAAAAAAAAAGAAGAAAAAAAAGAAGCCAGACTTTCTACCCTGTTAAATGTTTAATTGATTTTCATTTTATTTTATTTTTATGTAAAGTTTTCAATAGATTTTGGATGAAACTGGAATAAATCATGTTTAAGTTAGAGAAAGTTAAATACTGTTTTACATTTAAATATGTTTTATGAGAACAAAAGTAACAAAGGCCGAGAACTCGTTGGTAATCTTTTTATTTTAATGGCATGATTTTATAACAGTGGGTGTTTTCTATTCTCATGTGTCTTCATTAAGATCAAATTCTATTATAAAATATTATGGCAGAATCTCTAAATTACCTGTTGCAATGTAATATCATTAAATATATATATATATATATATATATATATATGTATAACATTTCATTGTGCTATGTTTGGTTCTGTATGCAAATAATAATAATAAAATAAAAATTGATGATTCATGCCTATTTTAAGTCATTTTCAAATGAATTATTATTGTTATTCATTTGTTATGAATTTTTCTTTTTTTAAAGCAAATCTTTAAGTGATGAGGAGAATAAACGAATATTTGGAAAATGCAACAATCCTAATGGCCACGGTCATAACTATAAAGGTGAGCGGTTATACATGTAGTGCCAGTTAAATATGATCACGCTAGAAATTTATATATCACAGATTTTTCATGCATGCACACAGTAAATATGTTTATGATATTTCTGTTTTCCAGTTGAAGTGACGGTCCGAGGAAAGGTATGGATGTGTGTGTGTTAGGCACATGTTATTATCAGTGTGTCGTGAGCTGGACTGACTCTCGTGTGTTCCTCAGATCGACGGGACGACAGGAATGGTGATGAACCTGACGGACCTCAAGGACTATATCGAGGTCATTTGGAGTTAAAAATTAATATTTATTTGTATAGCGCTTTTCACAGTACACATCGTTTCAAAGCAGCTTTACAGATGCATGAGTCCACATTACAGTTTACAGTGTTATATGAAGTTATGTATTTCAGAAATGTACATATGCAAAATCACAGTTAGCGAAAAATGTATTAATTTAAACAATGTAATAATTGAATGCAGAAACAATGAGCTCATCGAAGTTATGAATACTTGTTTGTTAACAAATGATTGACATTTAGAAAAATGTAGCATTGATAAATAAGAATAGTTATTATATATTAACGGGATATACATTCGGGATAAACAGGACAGCTTTTCCCAGTCATTGCAAAGACAAAAGTCTCTCAGTTGACCTGAATCTACAGGATATGAATGTTATATTTAATATGCTTTTGAATTCTTTTAGCCATTCCACGATGATTGAAATAAAAACAATGCATGATGAATTGCGAACAGAAGGAGTGAGCACTTGTGCACAGTTGTTAATAATTAATAAGTTGTGTTTTTTAGGAGGCCATCATGAAACCACTCGACCATAAAAACCTGGACCGGGACGTCCCGTACTTTGCTGATGTCGTCAGGTGTGACGGAGAGCCTTGATGTCACATATGATGATGATGATGATGCTGTCATATTAACCTCATATGTGTGTGTATCCGCTCCTGCAGCACTACAGAGAACCTGTCCGTGTTTATCTGGGACGGCATGGCCAAGCTTCTCCCCCCCGACAGCCTGTACGAGATCAAAGTGTACGAAACAGACAAAAACATTGTGGTGTACCGAGGAGAACAGAGTCACTGATCCCAGATCAGCAGAGAAGCCTTCGTGGCTTTAGAAAGTATATTAATGAGTGAGAGCGACACCAGAACATCAGATTAATGTAAGACACTGAGACTGAGGATCAGCCGGGGGATTGATCCTATTAAATACTGAGAGATTACACACACACACACACACACACACACACACTCACCAACTCACATAATCTCTCTCACACACACAAACACACACTCACACACACACTCACACTCTCACACACACACACTCTCACACACACACACTCTCACACACACACACTCTCACACACACACACTCTCACACACACACACTCTCACACACACACACTCTCACACACACACACTCTCACACACTCACACACACTCACACACACACACACACACACACACACACACACACACACACACACACACACACACACACACACACACACACACACACACACACACACACACACACACACACACACACACACACACACACACACACACACACACACACACACACACACACACACACACACACACACACACACACACACACACACACACACACACACACACACACACACACACACACACACACACACACACACACACACACACACACACACACACACACACACACACACACACACACACACACACACACACACACACACACACACACACACACACACACACACACACACACACACACACACACACACACACACACACACACACACACACACACACACACACACACACACACACACACACACACACACACACACACACACACACACACACACACACACACACACACACACACACACACACACACACACACACACACACACACACACACACACACACACACACACACACACACACACACACACACACACACACACACACACACACACACACACACACACACACACACACACACACACACACACACACACACACACACACACACACACACACACACACACACACACACACACACACACACACACACACACACACACACACACACACACACACACACACACACACACACACACACACACACACACACACACACACACACACACACACACACACACACACACACACACACACACACACACACACACACACACACACACACACACACACACACACACACACACACACACACACGCACTCACACACTTTTCCAAGTGAACAGTCTTGGCACCCCATAATTTACGTTCCTCAAAGCTCTTTTTTAACAAAAACAGGCTTGTTTGTATTTTCAAAGTATTTGTACTAACGAATAATGAAAATGTTTCAATGATACACATTTTTTGTACTTAAATCTGTTGTCGGCATTTTAATGTTGTGTGTTTGCTAAAATGCACTTGCTGAGAAAATGTTTTTAGTTCATCTGTCCTGCCAGTAGATGGCGCTACGCGTGTGTCGAGTGCGTCACAATAAAGTTTACATAATTAAGATCTAGTTCGAGATGTTTGACTGTGCATTAAACACACACAACCAGCAACAGCAGCGATGTATGCCAATATCTCAATCTGGGGAAATGCTTGACCCTGCATCATAATAAAATAATAAAAGAGAGATACAGTATGAAGCTCGCGATGTGCGGATTATCAAGCCTACTGTAAATTCAATATTATGCTGGTCTTGTCATGCGTTTCATTTTCCGAGCTGATCTGAGAACGAGAGAGAAACGCTGGCATGAACGCATCAACACGAGCTTTCTGCAGGAGGACAGTGGAGAACTGTGGTCGTTCTGAACAAGAAGTAAACTTGCCATTATTAAACTGGCATTCCTGAAATGCTTCACTGAAAATAGCGAATGCAGAGCTTTACTGAGAGATTAGTCATTATTTAATCTCATGTTTCCAAAGGGAAAATGTTATTTAATGAATACAGGAACATGTGCAGCTGCGAGTGTTTTGAGCCTTTCGAGTTGAATATAATATCAAGTGACTGATGGGAAAGGCATCAATTAAACCTTATAAAACACCTAAAAGTGAAAGTTGTATCAACGCATGTAAATATCCCAGCTAACAACCAATTCTTAATGCGCATGTGAACGCCATCAGCGTTTCTCACAGGTTCGCGTTTAAAGTCTGTGTAGAGAGAATGGTGTCGTCTTAGCGGCCCCTAATTTAATAACAAATGATCGTTGCGACGGAAGCGAATCAATCAAAACTAACTTTAGCTGGAAAATAACTTTATTAAAGAACCGCTGTAAAGCCAAAACAATCTCTGTTACCTTAAATTATACGTTTATCTCTGTAAAGCTGCTTTGAAACAATCCACATTGTTAAAAGCGCTATATAAATGAAGATGACTTGACTTGACAAAAATATGTTCGAAGAACGTCTAGCTAACATTCCCATTAATTATGAAAATGTTATTTCTGACTGATCTCTGAATATCCAGCTTTTTAAAAGTTTTAAAGTCCCCGTGAACCGGAAGTTGCAAACGACTTTTCTCCAGTGTTGTGACGTATTTCCCAGTGAAAAGGAATAGGCTTGTTTGAGATGAGCAAAATCTGCGCAGAATCGATCACCGGTGATCAGCGCGAGATGCATGCCGGTTAGAAATAGGCTTGTTTGAGATGCGCCTCGCCTCGCCTGAAATGTAGTCGAGAGTAGGCGGCTGCAGTGAGAGGAGGAGTGAAAAAAGCGCAGGCAAGCCGGACAGATCTCTCTTCTCGCAGTGGATCTGACACCTGTGAGATCAAAGATGGATATCGCGGGATTCACGGGATTCACGCTCGTGCACAGTGTTGCTAATAAACTGGATGTAATTCAAGTTCTGTTGCTTTTATATGGAAATAAATAAAATGAACAAGACACCCAAAGTACTTGTTATTTAATTCCATTCTAAATACATGTTTATCAATCATTTTTTCTTTAATACAGACATATGTGTTTTTATTTTTTATTTTATTTTTATAAAAATTAAACTGCATAACCCAAAGAGATCGCACTGTCAGATAGTTTGGGAATATTCACACATAACATATACACATAAAACATGATATTAGAGTTTTAAAATCAAACATTTTAAAAGAGAACAATACATCACGGTTGTTTAAACCAATGAGCATTAAGCTGTGTCGTCAGCAAGTCGTTTCCCATCATGCTTTTGATCAGCGCAGTCGGTGGAGAGCAACTGCGCGCGACTGCAGAATCCGACAGGTGTGCCTTGCGCTCGCGAGAGATTTTTGACATACGTCAGCATGACATCAGAGCAAGGCGGACCGCTCTCGGACACATTTCTAACCGGCATGCATCTCGCGCTGATCACCGGTGATCGATTCTGCGCAGATTTTGCTCATCTCAAACAAGCCTAATGTGTCCGAGTGCGGCCCGCCTTGCTCTGATGTCATGCTGACGTATGTCAAAAATCTCTCGCGAGCGCAAGGCACACCTGTCGGATTCTGCAGTCGAGCGCAGTTGCTCTCCACCGACTGCGCTGATCAAAAGCATGATGGGAAACGACTTGCTGACGACACAGCTTAATGTTCATTGGTTTAAACAACCGTGATGTATCGTTCTCTTTTAAAATGTTTGATTTTAAAACTCTGATATCATGTTTTATGAGTATACGTTATGTGTGAATATTCCCAAACTATCTGACAGTGCGATCTCTTTGGGTTATGCAATGTAATAAAAAAAATAAAAAAAAAATAAACATATATGTCTGTATTAAATAAAAAAGATTGATAAACATGTATTTGGAATGGAATTAAGTAGGCTACTTTGGGTGACTTGTTTATCATATTTATTTTCATATAAAAGCAACAGAACTTAAATTCCATCCAGTTTATTATCAACACTGTGCACGAGCGTGAATCCCGCGATATCCATCTTTGATCTCACAGGTGTCAGATCCACTGCGAGAAGAGAGATCTGTCCGGCTTGCCTGCGCTTTTTTCACTCCTCCTCTCACTGCAGCCGCCTACTCTCGACTACATTTCAGGCGAGGCAAGGCGCATCTCAAACAAGCCTAATATTGAACAGAGGGCAGGGTTTTACTCTAGCGCTCCTCCTCTCCATCTCTGCTCACAGCAGACGATAGGCTTGTTCGACTTGAACCGGCGATGCACAGACCGATCGGTTTATGACATCAAAGTACCGCGAGAGTGATTGAAAAGCATACGGACACGTCAGCTCTCTAATCGCTCTCGCGGTACCTTGATGTCATTCACCGATCGGTCTGTGCAGCGCCGGTTCAAGTCGAACAAGCCTTATAACGGTTTGAGGGGAGTGGTTAAGCGTTTTCAACCCAAGCCGTCAAACCTACGTCATCAGAAAAAGACGCCATTCCAGACCGGAAGTAACTTTTCAGATTTTGATTAAAGATTACCAGGGGGGCAGCGTTTCATATTATGTTGAAGCTTCCCCGGGCGCCGCCATTGGCTATCAGACCATCACCTGCTGTTAGCATCCCATTGACTCCCGTTCATTTTGGCGTCACTTTGACAGCGAATAACTTTACATCTGAGGCGTTTAAAGACTCCATTTGTCCATTATTTATTTCTAAAGAAACACGAAAATGTATAAAAGGCTCCATTACCTTGTGAAAAGGAGGATTGATAGAGATGTGTAGGTGGCTGGCTTGAAAACCAGTGGAGGTGTCGGTAAGAACAATCCAGTCTAGTCACTTCAATTACACGGCATCTTTCTTTATTAGGAATGTATGTGTGTGAGCGTGTGGTTTCTACAAGAACAGAAATACAATGTTTTAGTTCACAATAAACATAACATGAAATCAACATGAAATCCACTGGAAATAAAGGAATTTAAACAATACATGAAGTCATCTACTCATAATATAATCTCAGATACATATGTAAATAACTAAAGAACATGCCTAAGCAAGAAATACAGCAAAATAAACACATTTAGGATAAACTTAATACAGAATAATGATTAAGTGTCAAAATAAGCACTTACATGGTCAAATACACACACGCAGGGAAAAACAAAGGAAGAACTCAGTCCTCTGCACAGTGCATCCATGTGCACCAGAATGAAGGTGCTGTGGGCACAGGTGCAATTTATAAGGCCTGATAGTGTCCTAATTGGCTTGAGATTAGGTGGGTGGAGCTAAAACTTAATAGGAAAATTAACAAGCAAAGTGGGGTGTGGCACATGCTTGGCACCTTGACGCTTAGGGACACACAACTTCTCAACAGCCGCCCCCAAATTTGTATGGCAAATTTGATCAATCAGGGGAGATCAGGCAGGGCAGGAAGAGGAATGAGGCGGGCAATGGGCCTTGTATATGTCCTGTCCTTGACTTGGACATCAGCAACCCTACAACGGCCATCCTTGCTGGAATGAAGGGAGATGACCTTACCCACTGACCATTGGGATCTGGGAAGTTGAGGATCTAGTATTAGAACAACAGTGTTAGGTTGTAGGTTAGGATGATCTGTGCGCCACTTCTGTCTGGACTGGAGAGAGGGAAGGTAATTTCGAAGGAAATGGGCCCAAAAATGATCAGAAAGGATCTGGCTGTGACGCCATTGACGGCGACTGTGCAGCTCAGAGTCTGGATATGTAACCAGAGGAAGGGAAGCATCATGCCGCCCCATCAGCAGCAAGTTAGGGGTCACCGGGTCAGGGTCAGCAATGTCAGAAGACACATAGCCTATGGGTTTGGAATTTAAGATGCCTTCAATTTCAATCATTACTGTGCGTAATACCTCCTCACTGACAATTTGAGCACCGAGGGTAGTCTCCAGAGCGATTTTGATGGAGCGTATTTCACGCTCCCAGGTTCCACCAAAGTGAGGTGCGTATGGAGGATTGAATTTGAAGGAAATCCTCTGCTTAGCTAGAGCTTCCTGAAGGTCAGGGGTCAGGGATTGATAGGCATCAAGTAACTCTCTCTTACCGCCAATGAAGTTGGTACCTCTGTCAGAGAGTAGTTCAAATGGTTTACCTCTGCGAGCAATAAAGCGCCTGAGCGCCATCAGGAAGGAGTCTGTATTTATGTGACTGAGTAGATCAAGATGCACGCACCTAGTCGTCAGACATTTGAAAATTATTCCCCACCTTTTCTCAGCTCGTCTGCCAATCTTTACTGTATAGGGCCCGAAACAATCCATCCCAGTGGAATAGAATGGAGGTGTGTTCAGGCGAAGGCGAGCGGGAGGGAGATCCGCCATTTGGGGAATAATAGGATGTGCTCGGAACTGTTGGCATTTCGGGCACCTATGCTGATATTTTTTTACTGCCTCACGACCCCTCAGGATCCAGTACCGCCTCCTTAACTCAGCGAATAGCCTCTCTCGCCCAGGATGTTGTAAGTGGTCA
The DNA here is from genome assembly GCF_964197995.2 of Scardinius erythrophthalmus. Classification (NCBI taxonomy): domain Eukaryota; kingdom Metazoa; phylum Chordata; class Actinopteri; order Cypriniformes; family Leuciscidae; genus Scardinius; species Scardinius erythrophthalmus. Next base: position 39,554,242 of record NC_138238.1, read on the forward strand.
TCACAATCCTTAATTATAAGCGTTGTGATTGGATGGGCAGGGTCCAGGACTACTGGATGAATGGCATCAGGGGGTAGATCACTACTTCGCCGTAACCTTCCGCCAACTCGAATAAGCCCTGATGCTGGGTCTAGCTCTGGGGCAAGGGAGAGTAAACGGCTTGAAGGAAGAAGGGGCTTTTGGGTTTGAAGGCAGGCTAAATCATCCCTGAAGGAATCCACCTGGGCTTGTCTTAGGATGGCTGTCTCTGAATCACGATAGTTTTCTGCTGATGGAGGCTTTGCCGCTCCATGAAGAGATGCGGCCATGCAGTCAAGGAGATCTTGGAGGGTGGCAAATTGACTAGGGTCAGGGATGGAGGGGTATGGACTGAGAGATACAGCACCACAGAAGCTGGGCTTACGGCACTCTTCAGCATCATCAGACTGATCTATGACAGGGCTAGTGGGCCACAGTTCGGGGGATTGAAACATGAAGGCAGGTCCTTGGTTCCACCTGCAGGGCCTACTAAGTTCAGCAAGTAGCTTTCCTCTAGTTAGGTCGTCCGCTGGGTTGTTCTTAGAATCCACATAACACCACTCCTGGCCTTTAGTGAGCTCCTGAATCTCAGCTACCCTGGTTCCAACGAAAACTTTGTAACGGCAAGAGTCAGAGGTGAGCCAATGGAGTACAGTGGTAGAGTCAGTCCACAGAATAGTCTTTCTGATATGGAGGGTGAGCTCTGTTTGGAGGAGACTGAATAGCTGAGCTCCTATGAGGGCAGCACATAATTCAAGTCGTGGAATGGAAAGTTGTTTTTTGGGAGCAACGCGGGACCTCGCCATGAGAAAGGACACATTCCCTTGCTGCTGACAATCTTCTGTGCGCATGTAGGCAACCGCACCATAGGACTTCTCTGATGCATCACAGAAGATGTGGAGGTCTTGAGTGGTTAAGGAGGTGTCTACTGAATGAGGTGTGAGGCAGCGAGGCAAAGTGATGGTGGAGAGGTTAGGAAGTTCATTCTCCCATGAAAGCCAGGCTTTTAAGAGATCATGAGGGAGATTAGGGTCATCCCATTCTCGTGCCTTTCCCCATAAGTGCTGGACGATGATTTTGGCTCTTGTGGTGTAAGGGAGGATATAGCCAAGAGGATCATACTGGCTAGCAAGGACTCTGTAAATATGACGCATAGTTGGAGTAGTAGATTCAATGGCTCTGTGCCTGTATCTGAGAGTATCTGTATGGCAGTTCCAGAGGAGGCCTAGAGTAGACTCTAAGGGATCAAGAGAAGGATGGTGTGATAACCAGAGCTCTGTCTGTTCTGACCTGGCTTCAGGAGGGAGGTGACAGATGACCTGAGGATCATTACTGGCCCATTGTCTGATTTCGAAGCCACCAGAGGAGAGGGTAGTGCGTAGGCTATTAAGGAGATCTTTGGCTTCCTCTGGAGTGGGGAAACTCTGTAAACAGTTATCCACGTAGAAATTACTGTGTATGGAACTGTGAATGCACTCATCTGCCTGAGCATCTTTGATGATCCTCTGGAGGATGTAAATGGCACAGCAAGGGCTTGAGGTTGTGCCAAAGGGGAGGACTTGCCATTCATACACAGTTGGGGGAACTTTACAGTCCAGGTCACGCCAGAGGAATCGCAGGAGAGGTTTATCCTGGGGTAATAGGCGCACCTGGTGAAACATTGATTTAATGTCTCCACTGATTGCAATCTTGTGCTGCCTAAAACGGAGCAAAACTCCAAGGAGGGAAGGCCCGAGGATTGGTCCAGGAAGTAACTGCGAGTTCAAACACTGATTTCGGAAGGAGAAGGAGCAATCAAACACAATGCGATCTTTACCATTGTGATGCACATTGTGGTGGGGTATGAACCAGGACTCAGGAGTATCTTCTATTTCAGAGGATGACAACTTTTTGACATACCCAGCATTAACTAATTTCTGGATCTCACCAGTATAGTTCTTTGCCTGTTGTGGATTTTGAAGGAGTCGCCTTTCACAGCTGCGGAGACGGGAAATTACTGCCTCCTTGGGGGCCTTCAGAGGGGGCCAGGGGTCTACACGGAGGAGGGGTGCTGCATATCGTAGAACGCCGTCAACAGGTGTCCTGATAGTTTGGGTCTCAAGCTGGTGCATTGCCTCTTGATCCTGTTTGGACCGAACCACTGCTTTCATGCTTCTCTGTGGTAACGCATCAATCTGCCATAGTTTCTGAACATTATGGTGGATGTCATCAGGTGGGCATTTAAAGGAGATATAATGAGAACAAGTAGAAGATAAGCTAGAAAGATCTCTTGCAGGACCCTGCAGTGTCCAGCCGAGCCGGGTCTTGATTGCTACAGGGGATCCAGGAGGGCCTAATTTGACAGGTTGTGTTGGGATGATAAGGTGTGTATGATCAGCTCCTATAAGGAGAAGTGGCCTTACTCTATTAAGCTGTTTGAGAGGGAACTGACGGAGATGTGAGTAGCGCCGCTGGAGGAATTTCACCGGGTGAGAATGTTCTGACAAGGATAGTTGTTCAGCAGTGAAGGCTTGACTGATGACATAGGACTTATTAGGATGCACTTTAGGAATAAGGGTGAAGGATACAGAAGCTCCATTAAGAGTCTGAACATCCTGTCTCACGGTTCTCAGCTGTAGACTCTCAGATTTACCTTTTAGCTGAAGTGTTTGGGCAGCAGGGTGAAGGAGGACTGTTCTTTCAGACCCATCATCCAGTATGGCATAAGTGTCTAAGGATCTGTCTCCACTGCGCAGGGTCACTTCAACTACCTTCAGTAGTACTTTATTGCAGTCACTAGGGTGGTCAAGATATAGATTTTGCACTTGCCTCTGATTAACGTTGCATAGGATGTGTAGGTGTTTCCCATTACACTGGCTGCAGCGTCCTTTCAGGTTACATTGGGTTGTAAAGTGATCTCGTAAACATCGCCAACAACGTCTCTGTTCCTTGATCCAATTAGTTATCTGGTCTTTGGTGAGCTGGAGGAAATCACCACACTTACTGACATGATGTTCAGTAGAATTGCAGTAAGCGCACACTGGATAGGATTCAGCCAAGTTGTTAGGAGGCTGAATTACTTTCGGTGAGGGAACTTGGGCTTTGGAGGAGGTCATATGAGAGGAGGTTTTAATACCATGGAGTATGGTTGTACCTCTTAATGGGTGAGGAGGTGGAGGAGGCCTCTGCCGGATAGGCTGAAAGGTCCTTTCTCTCCTAGGCTGGCAGCGGGCTTCTTGTTGTAGCCAGTTGGAAAAATCTAGGAGGTTATAGGAAAGGGAACCTGGTCTACTCAAGCATATCCATCTCTTAAACTGACAGAACTGCTCATGGGGAAGTTTCTCTAGAAGTCGCTCAACATGTGAGCCACAGGTAAGCTCAGAGAGACCCTCAGGGCCCATGGATTGAAGGAGGCCTACTAATGCTTGCACTCGAAGAGAAAATTGGTCCAAGCCTCTACCATCACCTGTACGAATAACAGGCATCTCCATGATGGACCGGAGCTCCTTCAAAGCAAGCTGTCTAGGTTGACCGTAACGCTCATCTAGGGCTCGTATAGCTCGAGTATAAGGATCTGGGGCATAAACATAAGCCAAAGCAAGTCTCCTCGCCTGGTCCACCTTTAGATGATCCAATAGGATGTGGTATTTATATTGCTCTGATTCTCTTGGATCTAACAAGTTGGATAGGGCCATCTTTAACATCATGTACTGACATTCATCCTCTCTTGTGAGATCAGGGAAAGAAGGACCTTCTACCCTCCTATGGTTTAACTGCAGGGGAACAATAGGAGGAACTAGCTGGTTTAGAGGGGCAGCCGATGTCAGGTGGTGGGGCTGCACATTGAGAGGCTGGTATGCCGGCTGGACAGAATAGGACAAAACACCAGGCAAAGGTTGATTTGGCAGTGTATAGGCTGGGAGCATGGGGTTATATGAGGCTGGTGCTTGATATGTGACAGGAAACTGACCACAGCCAGGAGGATGCGTGCTCTGCAACGACTGTGGCATAGGTTGGGTAAGAGGGGCACGACTTACAGGAGGCAGAGGAGATGGAAGCTGTGGCTGAAGTAGGAGAGGAGGGGGCCTATGGTCCTCTGTATGGGCTTGTGGAGATGCTGCTGATTGAAGGTTAAGATTATCAGGGCAAGGGGATGGCAAGCGAGACCGTGAGGAGTGGGTGCTGCTCCTAAGCATGCACTGCTGGATTAGTCTACCCTGATTTCTTAATTCTTCTACCAATTGCTGTAGGAGTGCAGTCTGAGTATCAGGAATGGGAGCTATTGGAGAGGTATGTTGGTGTTCAACTTCAGGGGTTTGCACTCTCTCAGATAGGACAGGTGAATAAGGGTGTGGAATATCCTCCTGAATGTCTCCCTCCGTGGGCAATTCCAACTCCTCTGGCTCTTCCTCAGACTCATCTTCTTTCCAGGGTTGATAATGAGGACCAGTACCAGGAATATCTGCAGGATGGAGCAGTTGTTGTTCTGGTGCTTCTGCTGTAGGTTGCGACCGCTGAGGATATTGTAGGATGAAATCATCATAACGTGCGGGGAGCTGAGCTTGGCGACGTGGGCGCTCATGCTGAGACAATGAGGGCAGGGAGTGACTAGACATATCCACTGATCATCAATGAGCTCCGGCTCGAAGGACCATGAAAAGGAGGATTGATAGAGATGTGTAGGTGGCTGGCTTGAAAACCAGTGGAGGTGTCGGTAAGAACAATCCAGTCTAGTCACTTCAATTACACGGCATCTTTCTTTATTAGGAATGTATGTGTGTGAGCGTGTGGTTTCTACAAGAACAGAAATACAATGTTTTAGTTCACAATAAACATAACATGAAATCAACATGAAATCCACTGGAAATAAAGGAATTTAAACAATACATGAAGTCATCTACTCATAATATAATCTCAGATACATATGTAAATAACTAAAGAACATGCCTAAGCAAGAAATACAGCAAAATAAACACATTTAGGATAAACTTAATACAGAATAATGATTAAGTGTCAAAATAAGCACTTACATGGTCAAATACACACACGCAGGGAAAAACAAAGGAAGAACTCAGTCCTCTGCACAGTGCATCCATGTGCACCAGAATGAAGGTGCTGTGGGCACAGGTGCAATTTATAAGGCCTGATAGTGTCCTAATTGGCTTGAGATTAGGTGGGTGGAGCTAAAACATTGTATTTCTGTTCTTGTAGAAACCACACGCTCACACACATACATTCCTAATAAAGAAAGATGCCGTGTAATTGAAGTGACTAGACTGGATTGTTCTTACCGACACCTCCACTGGTTTTCAAGCCAGCCACCTACACATCTCTATCAATCCTCCTTTTCATGTGGTGCCCGTACGGGGATCGAACCCGCGGCCTTGGCGTTATCAGCATGAATTGCAGTCTAACAGAACCCTGGTCTCTAGTGACCAGTGGATGAACTGCAGTCTAACGGAACCCCTGTCTCTAGTGGCCAGTGGATGAACTGCAGTCTAACAGAACCCCGGTCTCCCCGGTCTCTAGTGGCCAGTGGATGAACTGCAGTCTAACGGAACCCCGGTCTCTAGTGGCCAGTGGATGAACTGCAGTCTAACAGAACCCCGGTC
>NC_138238.1:39572350-39602350 GCF_964197995.2 Scardinius erythrophthalmus
GCATGAGCGAGTCTTTGAATCATTCACTAACCGAATCGTTCAAAAGCATCGATTCATTCAGGAAGGAAAACAGTAAACACATGGCGTGACTCGCTTTGTTTGGAACTAATTTCGTTGGTGGTGCAACAATATCTGTCAATGTTGTGTCCAAAATGTAAGTTATTCAATATTAACCTCTTGTTTATTGAACTGTTGTCTAGATTCACAATCGTGCACGTGCAAATACTGAAGCACATTGCTGTTTTTGACTATCTAATGAGACAGTACCCTTGCATAATAATAATAATAAGATAATTCATTGAATAATAAAGCTAGTAGACATGATGATGTACAGATTGACAGATTATGCCCTCATAGTTATCATTTGCTTATAATATCTATAAGAATGTTTATGCAAAAACCTTTAAAGTCCCCCTGTGGTGAAAATCCAGCTTTTAATGTAGTTTATGTGTCTATGTGGTGTTTTTAATAAAAAATGGTGAAATTAAGTATTTCCTCCTTAAAACTGCAGTGAACCAAAGACAGTCTCAGAAACATGCTTTGAAATCGCTAGTGTTTCTGACGTCACAAACTTGTAACCAATCAGATCAACGTGTGATCGTCAACCAGTGGATCTCTGAGCTGAGTGAGTGAGTGGAGGCGGGGCTCATTTGCATATTCATAGAACCGCGCATACTAAATGAGGCAAGGGTGTCGAGTTACATTCAAGATATTTTAAAGGGGTCATCGGATACAAAATTCACTTTTGGTGTTTGCATAAATGTGTCTTTGCAGTGTGTGGACACAACCACCATAAAATGAATCATTATCATTTAAAGAGACATGCACCGAAACGGGTCGCTGTGAAAAGAGCTGTTTTTGAGGAGGTAAAAGGGTGTTGTTTTACACAACCATTGAGGAATTTTAACCAAAGTATGTTACAAACTTTACATGAAGACCCTAAAGAATCATACCAACTTGTGGAAAATGAGCATCTGATGAAAATGTTTAAATGTATAATTTAGGTGATCAAAGATGAGTTTTAAGGGATAAAATTATTGACTACAGGAGGACTTTAACCTCGGCTAAGAGAAATGTATTTGTATAACACTGAATATAACGTATACATCACCTGACTGCTTTATAGAGGCAGACACAGAGTTGAACTGCTTTATGGCACAGCGTTTACAATATACTTCTGTTCAGACCCAGACAGCAACATAGTGTCGGCTCAGATCCGGCCCACATCCGAGACATGTGGATTCAGCGTGGGCTGGATCTGAGCCGACACAGTGTTGCTGTCTGAACAACCTCCTGTTATTTATAATGATTGTCATAATGACAACCTCCTTGAATTTCAAAATATGATTTTCACACTATTACTATACTTTAACAGACTCTTTTGCTTATTGCAGTTTAATCCTGTTAATATTTTTTCAGCAGCTTTTTACAATAAGGTTTATTAGTTAACATTAGATAAATACCTTAGTTAATGAGCTAAGAATGAACAATACTTCTACAGCATTAATAAATCTTATTTAATATTAATTTCAACATTTACTAATACTTTATTGAAATCTTGTTAACATTAGTTAATGCACTGTATGAACAAACAATGAACAGCTGGATTATTATTAACTAACATTAACAAAGATGAATAAATACTGTAAATGTATTGCTCAGTGTTAGTTCATGTTAATTAAATAATGTTAACTAATGAACCTTATTGTAAAGTGTTACCGCTTTTTCCTTTTGACTTTTTATCGTGCACTCGGTACATTGAAGCAGTTTGTGTGCGTTTGATCCAGGACAGTCAAGTCTCCTTTATTTATATAGCGCTTTGTACAATACTGAGTGTTTCAAAGCAGAAATAACAGGAAAATAATGCAGCAAAGATTGTTTCCAGAAGAGAATAGCGTCCCGGTCCAGCTTAAGTCAGTTCAGTGATGATTACAGTGTAAGAAGCAGGAGGAGCCGCTGAGACTGAAGAAACTCTTTCTCCTTCGTCAGGTTCATCCACTGAAGCCCAGAGAACAGACAGTCATGAGGGACCGAGACGAGCTGAAGAAAGCCATCGAGCAGAGCGAGCGCTTGCTGTCCCGAGTGCGACAGCTGGAGGGGGAGAACTCAGAGCTGAGCCTCGAGAAGCAGGAGGTGTTCGTCCAGATGCGTGCTGTGAGTCTTCATTACTGATGCAGGAAAGCCCAGAGAAGACAGAGGGTCAAGTCTGACCGTTCTAGTGCAAATACGGCTGTTTCTGCAATTTATACTTTAATGCACAAGCTTCTCGAGTGAAAAATGTAATGCGTTAAATATTTATTAGAAATTATATTAGAAATAATCAGATTAGTTGGTGAAAATGCTTCTGTTTTGTCATTTTATACTTTAATGCACAAGCTTTTCGAGTGAAAAATATAACAAATAAAAATATTTGTTATAAATTATATTAGAAATGATCATATTAGTGTCTAGAGCACTAGTGAAAATGCTTCTGTTTTGGCATTTTATACTTTAATGCACATGCTTCTCGAGTGATAAATGTAAAGTAATCAGATTAGTGTTCAGCTGTCTGAGAGCACTCGTGAAAATGCTTGTTTGACTTTTTTCCACTTTAATGCACATACTTAGTTTTATTATAAGAAATATCTACATATTACTATAAATCTATCCTCGAAATGCAGAATCTGAAATATTTTAATTTCCATAATGCACATGCTTCTCGAGTGATAAATATAATGTATTCAATATTTGTTATAAATTATATGGTTCCACTTGATTTGGATAGTCCACTTTAGACATTCTACTAACTACAAGTAACTTTGCAACTACATGTCAACTAACTCTCATTGGAGTATTAGTAGACTGTTAGGTTATGGTTAGGTGTTAGGGTTCGGGTTAGGAGAATAAGTTGACTTGTAGTTGCAAAGTTTCTTATAGTCAGTAGAATGTCTAAAGTGGACTATCCAAATAAAGTGTTACCAATTATATTAGAAATAATCAGATTAGTGTCCAGTGCACTAGTGAAAATGCTTCTGTTTCACATTTTTCCACTTAAATGCACATGCTTTTTAAATCTATCTACAGATTCGTGACCTTGAAATGCAGAATCTGAAATATCTTTATTTCCATGTTGAATATTTACATCACAATGCTAAAATTGTGTTTTTTAAAAGTCCTAAATCTTTTGTTTCCAGTTGAAAGCGTATTGTCAGTGCGCTTACAGACTTTTGGACTCTGGCTCTATATGGTTTTATTCCTGCTGTTTCATATTAAGGTAGTTATTTATTACTCTGCTGGTAGACAGTTTACAGTGCATAATAATATGCTTTCATAGACTGAGTTATTCAGCAAATGTGCAAGATCCGCCTTCCATCTGTGATCGGATACGGACTGTTTTTATTTGTTGACTGAGCTCTGGTCGTTCAGTCGTATTGTGATGGAGAGACGGGATTGTGTGTCTTTACAGCCCACCCACTGGAACACAACCATGGGAAGCGAGTACGACACTATTAGCTGAAGATTTTGTGTCGCCCGCTGGGTGAAATATGTCTGGGTCTGGGATTGTGCTGATATTGCCAGAGCTTGCAGAAATGCCACGCTGCAGCTCAGCCAAGATCGAGGAAGATCTGAGCTGGTGAATGCATTAGCAGATGCTCAGCTCTCTCATACGCTTCTCTTTGTTTCAGTAAATCATTGTATTGCGGCTCAGATGGAGTGCACAAGTGTGTTTATAAGTGTATTAATGCAGTGACCTTTGAAGTTTGTAGCCAAGCTTGACTCTTCCAGTGTGATACACTCACCTAAAGGATTATTAGGAACACCTGTTCAATTTCTCATTAATGCAATTATCTAATTAACCAATCACATGGCAGTTGCTTCAATGCATTTAGGGGTGTGGTCCTGGTCAAGACAATCTCCTGAACTCCAAACTGAATGTCAGAATGGGAAAGAAAGGTGATTTAAGCAATTTTGAGCGTGGCATGGTTGTTGGTGCCAGACGGGCCGGTCTGAGTATTTCACAATCTGCTCAGTTACTGGGATTTTCACGCACAACCATTTCTAGGGTTTACAAAGAATGGTGTGAAAAGGGAAAAACATCCAGTATGCGGCAGTCCTGTGGGCGAAAATGCCTTGTTGATGCTAGAAGTCAGAGGAGAATGGGCCGACTGATTCAAGCTGATAGAAGAGCAACTTTGACTGAAATAACCACTCGTTACAACCGAGGTATGCAGCAAAGCATCTGTGAAGCCACAACACGCACAACCTTGAGGCGGATGGGCTACAACAGCAGAAGACCCCACCGGGTACCACTCATCTCCACTACAAATAGGAAAAAGAGGCTACAATTTGCACGAGCTCACCAAAATTGGACAGTTGAAGACTGGAAAAATGTTGCCTGGTCTGATGAGTCTCGATTTCTGTTGAGACATTCAGATGGTAGAGTCAGAATTTGGCGTAAACAGAATGAGAACATGGATCCATCATGCCTTGTTACCACTGTGCAGGCTGGTGGTGGTGGTGTAATGGTGTGGGGGATGTTTTCTTGGCACACTTTAGGCCCCTTAGTGCCAATTGGGCATCGTTTAAATGACACGGCCTACCTGAGCATTGTTTCTGACCACGTCCATCCCTTTATGACCACCATGTGCCCATCCTCTGATGGCTACTTCCAGCAGGATAATGCACCATGTCACAAAGCTCGAATCATTTCAAATTGGTTTCTTGAACATGACAATGAGTTCACTGTACTAAAATGGCCCCCACAGTCACCAGATCTCAACCCAATAGAGCATCTTTGGGATGTGGTGGAACGGGAGCTTCGTGCCCTGGATGTGCATCCCACAAATCTCCATCAACTGCAAGATGCTATCCTATCAATATGGGCCAACATTTCTAAAGAATGCTTTCAGCACCTTGTTGAATCAATGCCACGTAGAATTAAGGCAGTTCTGAAGGCGAAAGGGGGTCAAACACAGTATTAGTATGGTGTTCCTAATAATCCTTTAGGTGAGTGTATATATATATTTAGAGGTACAGTACATGATTAATCGTTTGACAGATTGCGATTTCTAGTCAAAAACCAACACGATCTTATTCCTAAATGACAGCGATTGACAGAGATGATCACAGAAGCTTTGGGATAAAAGTTTAAAGTTGGGACATAAACACTGTTGTCTATGGAAGTGATCAAAAAGAGTAAACTACCTTTTAAAAGTAACTTGACACTTGATTGCATCATTACATCGTTACACCAGTAGGTGGCGACAAGTGACTGTTAAAAATGTCATTGAATCATTATTCAAGATATTCGTTGAAGAACGCTGATTCATCCAGTTATGAAACGAGTAAAGTCTTTAAATTAGTCATTGAATCATTCATTCATTCATTCATTCAAAAGATGCATTCAAAAACACTGATACATCCAGTTATGAAACAAGTTAAGTTTTTAAATGATCCGTCCGTCCATCCGTCCGTCCATCCATCCATCCATCCAATTTGTTCAAAAACACTGATACATCCAGTTATGAAACAAGTTAAGGTTTTAAATGAGTCATTGAATCATTCACGCACCACATGACATTTCCAACTTACAATCATCTTGCCTTGTCAGACATGGATCAAATTATCTGATGTTTTTGGAGACATTGATGCAGTCATTAATGTTTGCACATGTCTGGACTGACCTGAACTTTATAATACTGTATGTGTCATCAGGTTATAGGAGGCTGTCAGAATCATCCTTTGCCAAGCAAGTTTAGTCATTATTTTTTACTGAATATGAAAGGTGTCTTGACTTTTCTGCACCTTTAGCTGGTAATAAAGAGTAAAATATCTTTGTGCTGCCTGGTCAGAATACACAGCGTCAGTTTCTGGCTCAAGATGATGAAACTTTAATTTTTTACTGTATTTTTGGATAGCCGTCAGAAAGGGTCAGAGTGTTGTCCTGTTTTGTGTGCAGGAATATCAAAACTGGACGCCACAGTGTGAACAAATGCTGATATGATACATTATTCAATGCCAGGTGATTATGAATCATGCATTTGACCCTGTGTAAGGTTATTCTGGCTGATCTTGTATATTTCCAGTGTTCTTGGAAAATGGGCCCTCTCCGTGTTCCTCCCTGATTCCATCCCCATCTCTCTGCTGTAATTACAGCAGATCCAGATTCACACAAGCGTAATTCATCCGTCTCCTGCTGTCAGCCCACAACCGCTGATTACTGGGTTAGAGACAGTCGATTAATTGGGTCTTATCAGAGAGTACATTATTTTAAAACCACATTTTTAATATCACATTTAATGCACTCGTTTGAGCACAGATCTTTTTGTGTGACTCAAGAGTTTAGCACAGTTAGAAAAGTTGTTTTCTTCTACTTTGTGATGGACATAAGACTGGAGTCTATTAATCTTACCAATAACTTCCAAATGATCAGAACGAGTGCAGATCTAAACAGCCGTTTCAACATTTCCAGAGAGCTCATGACCGTCTCTCTCATTTTTCTCTTTGTTTCTTGTCATAAACTTTTGAATTTAGTCCTGATAATTCAGAAATACCGTCGCAGCTACTTCAGTAAGTATCCCATGGAAGCTTATTTCTGCCACTGAATATTTTTTTTTTAAAATTTAATCTCAAAGGTTTTAACTTTTTTTTCTCATAATTGCGAGTTTATATCTTGCAGTTGTGAAATCTAGACTCACAATTCTAAGAAAAGTCAGAATTCAAAGAAAATTCAGAGAAAAAACACAATTTCTAGATTGGTTTTCTGAGAAAAAAGTCAGAATTGAGAGATGTAAACCCAGAATTCCAAGGAAAAGGTCAGAATTGAGAGATGTAAACCCAGAGTTCCAAGGAAAAGGTCAGAATTGAGAGATGTAGGCTAAACCCAGAATTCCAAGGAAAAGGTCAGAATTGAGAGATGTAGGCTAAACCCAGAATTCCAAGGAAAAGGTCAGAATTGAGAGATGTAAACCCAGACTTTCAAGGAAAAGGTCAGCATTGAGAGATGTAGGCTAAACCCAGAATTCCAAGGAAAAGGTCAGAATTGAGGAGATGTAAACCCAGAATTCCAAGGAAAAGGATAGAACTGAGAGATGTAAACCCAGAATTTCAAGGAAAAGGTCAGAATTGAGAGACGTAAACTCAGAATTCCAAGGAAATGACCAGAATTGAGAGATGTAAACTCAGAATTCCAAGGAAATGACCAGAATTGAGAGATTTAAACTCAGAATTCCAAGGAAAAGGTCAGAGTTGAGAGATATAAACCCAGAATTCCACGGAAAAGGTCAGAATTGAGAGATGTAAAACCAGAATTCCAAAGAATTGTAAACTCAGAATTCTAAGGAAAAGGTCAGAATAGAGATATGTAAACTCAAAACTCCAAGGAAATGACCAGAATTGAGAGATGTAAACTCAGAATTCCAAGGAAATGACCAGAATTGAGAGATGTAAACTCAGAATTCCAAGGAAAAGGTCAGAGTTGAGAGATATAAACCCAGAATTCCACGGAAAAGGTCAGAATTGAGAGATGTAAAACCAGAATTCCAAAGAATTGTAAACTCAGAATTCCACGGAAAAGGTCAGAATTGAGAGATGTAAAACCAGAATTCCAAAGAATTGTAAACTCAAAATTCAAAGGAAAAGGTCAGAATTGAGAGATATAAACTAGGGCTGGGCGATAAAACGATAACGATATGTATCGCGATAGACACCTAATCAATATCAATAAAAAATGCGTTCGATAAAACGTTCGATAATTTTTTTTTTTTTTTCGTTGGAACCAACCAGCAAAGCAAGTTTGATTGCATGAACAAAGGCACTCACTCTCTAGTAACTAGATAAAACAGAAAAAGTCAGCTCGCCTGACTTAAAGTCTGACCGTAGTCAGACCAATGTCGTCTGCAGATTATGCAAGACCGTCGTCAGTTTCTCTGTTATTCGCGTGCTGATGCGTTCTAGCGTGTGCGTTTCTCAGCGCGTACATGTGAAGCTCACATGCACTAAAAGCCTGTCTACCAGCGCCTGAATACTAAGTTATCTTTCGAGTCTTATTTTGCTAATACTGTTATATACACACAAGGTTTACATAAACTAGTCGGATATGTCTAAAGTAAAAGCAAACTTGAGAAAATTGAGAGAAAATCTGTTTGTCAAATGCGTGTATAATAGACGCTTCGCGCGCAGCTCTTAAAGAGACAGTAATAGTAAACACGCTGCCGCTTGTCCTTAAAGGGATAGTTCACCCAAAAATAAAAATTATCTAATATTTTCTAATATTAATATTTTGAAGAATGTGGGTATCCAAACAGTAGCTGGTCCCCATTGACTTCCATAAAAATATACTATGGAAGTCACTGGGGTACATCAACTGTTGGTCATTCTTCCAAATAACTTTTATTTTCAACAGAAGAAAGAAACTTATTCGAGTTTAAAACAACGTGAGAGAGTAAATTAAGAAAATTAGAATTTTTAGGAGAACTATCCCTTTAATGTTAATAAAACAACAAAATGTAAAGAGAAAATCACTCACTGCTCTTGACTAATAACTTTATTAATAGCTTTAATAAGTATCAATGTATAATTTATAGAAAATAGAAAGAAATAGATTTATAGAATTTATAGAAAGAAATCGTAATATTATATTTTTGCCATATCGCCCACCCCTTTATAAAGCATTTCTTACGTATTCTTTAATTTTGCACCTTAATGTTAAGAGATAATTGTTAAGTGTTCATTGTGATTTTAGACTTTTGAGTTTTCCATGGTCGTGTTGACATTTCTGCCTTTATAACTGATGGGATTATAATCAAAGGTAGGTTAAGTTTAAAATAAAAAAATCTTTAAATGTAATATATTTGTCTCCTGGACTGGTCCTTATTTTAAATATGTTATAAAAAAATTCAATAATTATCGATATCGACCGATATGAAACACTTATATCGTGATACAGTTTTCAGCCATATCGCCCAGCCCTAATATAAACTCAAAATTCCAAGGAAAAGGTCCGAATTGAGAGATGTAAACCTAAAATTCCAAGGAAAACGTCAGAATTGAGATATGTAAACTCAGAATTCAAAGGAAAAGGTCAGAATTGAGAGATATAAACTCAGAATTCCAAGGAAGAGGTCAGAATTGAGAGATGTAAAACCAGAATTCTAAGGAAAAGGACAGAATTGCGAGATGTAATTTCAGTATTCTATGGGGAAAAAATCTCACAATTTCAAGAAACTCAGAATTCCAAGTAAAAAGTCAAAATTTCAAGATAAGAAGTCGCAGTTATCATTTTTATTCTATTGCGGGTGTAAGCTTTAGTATCAAGTCAAGTATATTTGTATAGCGCTTTTGACAATACAGGTTGTATCAAAGCAGCTTCACAGTATTAAATTAAAATAATACAACAAGGTTTGTTTCTAGTGAAATTTATTGATTGATAAAATTAAATGAAATATTCCCAAAATATCCCCAAAATATCCCCAACTGAGCAAGCCAAAGGCAACAGTGGCAAGGAACAGAAAAAAAACTCCATCAAGTGACCTAATGGTGTCCTAAAACTCCATCAGGTGACCTAATGGAGAAAAAAAAAACCTTGGGAGAACCCAGGCTCAGTCGGGGGCCAGTTCTCCTCTGGCGTTTATGAACTAGAGGCCGGATTGTAGTTTGAACTGTAAGATTAAGAATATTATATGAATGCCTGGCTGAAGAGATGCGTCTTTAATCTAGTTTTAAACTGGGAGAGTGAGTCTGAGCAACGAACAGTATCCGGAAGACTATTCCAGAGTTTTGGAGCTAAATGTGAAAATGCTCTCCCTCCTTTGGTGGATCTGGATATCCTAGGTATGACCAAACGCCTCGAATTTAGTGATCTTAAAGAGCGCGATGGATTATAGGGCGATAGAAGATCCGTTAAATAAACTGGAGCTAAGCCGTTTAGGGCTTTATAAGTCAGTAGCAATACCTTGTAATTAATACGGAACTTTATAGGTAACCAATGTAGAGATGATAAAATTGGTGTTATATGATCATATTTTCTTGATCTAGTAAGAACTCTAGCGGCTGCATTTTGGACTAACTGTAGCTTGTTTATTGAGGATGCAGGACAACCAGCTAATAAAGCATTACAGTAATCTAGTCTCGAGGTCATGAATGCATGAACTAGCTTTTCTGCATCAGAAACTGATAGCATGTTACGTAGCTTAGCAATGTTTCTAAGGTGGAAAAAGGCTGTTCTTGTAACATATGAAATATGATTTACAGGACATCCTACTATGTTAAAGTTGTAGTGTGAGAGGTTTTGTGGGTGGTTTTTTTAACCGATAAGTAGTACCTCTGTATCTAACTTTAAAAGAGGTTCTCAGCAGAAAGGCTCATGTCTGCTGTACAAGCTTCTATGACAACATTTTTATATGGCAGTAAAATGCCCATTATCAGTCATTAACTAATCGCTTTTGGGCCAAGAATCTAATAGAGTAACTGAAAGCAGATTAAGATCCTATATAGGCCTGCTGGTGCAAGACATAAACATCTACTGATGTTTCATGGGACTTTTGTGGAGTTAAATGCAAAACTGTTCAAATACTCATAATGGATTCAAGCTAAACCTCTATAAATCAATGCATTTCATATATTTAATTTTTTGGTGTTTTCGCGGACTCCCTTCTCAACAGTTCTCATGCTATAAACAAACATATCAAATCTGTTGATATAAATTCATTGGGAACGTGGGAAGATTGTTTGGTCATAATTTATGCTCATTGTGAAGGCGTTCATGTCTGTGCCCGTGCATCATCATCTCATTACATAATGATTAGCATTGAGATTCATGAAGAGGCCGTCATAATGGCCACCATTATTTTGTCTGAAACTCTACGCAGTCTCAGCCGATGGTGGGTGTCGGGCCGTCCATCACATGTATGGCATGTAGTTGGCAATGCAATTCACCAATAATAAACTACACACACCATAGATTACATGCGTTGATTCAGGCACACCTGTTGAGATATGATCAGCGTCTGCCAGTAATGGTTCTCGGTTCACCTGTTGTAGATGTAAATGGTTGATGTCTGAGTGCTTTGAGTGTTTTGTCTGGTGATTCATGTAGAAAATGAATGGCAAACAGATTTTTACATAGATTACAATAATAGCTTTGTTCTTCTGACACTCACAGACATTTTCCAGACTGTAGGCATGGATTGTTTTTTTAAATAAATGCACGAGAGAGATTCTCGATTCCCGTTTCTCATTCATTCGCTTTAATCCTGCGAATAACACAAGCTCTTTCGTGACAGATAGTGACATCACACCGTTTGTTATTCTACACCTCGGCCCAAACGAGAGAGCTGTTTGTGTTAGACCAGGGCAGGACTTCTGAACGAGGCCGGCGCTGGATGCATTACATCTCGAACAGCTGGACGCCTCCTGTAGTTTCCCTCCAGCTGTTAGAGACGCAGGGAGGAGGGCGTCCCGCTCAGATCAAATCACTGCAGTTTCTCTGAGATGGATGGAGTCTGTCAGGTTGAGTCTGTCCGTCGTTCCCTCTCTGATGTAGAAGCTGAGCATGAGGACCTGGATTGGGACAGTTTCACCACATCAGTCCCACTCCATCAGGTACTGCGTGTGTGTGTGTGTGTGTGTGTGTGTGTGTGTGTGTGTGTGTGTGTTCTCCTGATAATGCATGTTTATGTTGCCGGTTACGCCAAAGTCAGGGTTTTGATTCCCAGAGAACGCCTACCTGTGAATGTTTACCTTCACATCACTGTTGAGTGGCTTTAATGTGTCTGCCAAATGAATGCATTTTAATGTTGTAATTGTATACTTGTATTGAAATAATCATATAATGAACCAGATCACTTTTGTTGAAGAGTAAGTGCATCATTTCAGAATTGCAAAAATTGAATGTGAGCTTGCAAAGCAATGCTTGTGTGTTGTGTATGGTTGTCAGGGCGTTGTTATATAGTTGCTAAAGCGTTTAGAGTGGTTAATAGGTTGCTATGCAGTTGTTAGGACATTGATAGGCCAGTCCAAAAAAGTCAAAAGAGCACACTCCCAAGTATGATATTCCCTAGATAGTGCTCAAAGTCCTTCCTTCAAACTAAGTCTGGAATGTTTTAACATCCGCCTGGTGGAAATCATAGTTTAGCCTCGGCAAAAACCACTAATTACTGTTTGCAAGTGGATCAGGGGTGTCTATGCATTGTGTTTAATGAATGAATCAACCGAAACCATATTACGCCTATTTCGACAAAAGTGGATACAAATATATATTAAGCACACACTTAACAAATGGCATTAGAAATAGAATGTGAAATATACTTTTATACATGACAAAGCATCCAAATATTGAACCAGTGGTGTTATGTCTCTCATGTAACACTTCCATTCATGTCTTAGTTGATAAGAAAGTGTTATAAACAGAGATTTACTAACTAGTCAAACACGTATGAGTGGGGGCACTTGTCAGGGTGATTGAATTTAGAGCACAATAAGCACATTTATGTAAAAAATATGCATAACGCATCCAGTGCCAACTTTGCAAGGACCCTCATATTTGTGTGTTTTTAACTTGGTACAGATACTTTAGCGATGATGATGCGTGTCTAAGTACAAGTTTCTAGGAGAGATCAGAAAGCAGAGCTTTTTATGTCCTGTTGGGACTAGTTTGATAAATGATCCGCTTCGTCGTGAGAAGTTCATTTGGTCCTTCTCATGCTTTTGGAAGCCTCTGTCTTCAGATCACAGGACAGTTGTGAACAGCTCAGCTGCTGGATACACAGTGTTACGTTTTGATCCTCTATTGTTGCTCTTGTGTTGCTTGAATGTGTGTGTCGCCTGAGGCTGTTGGAGAAGGTCACTTTATTTCTCATATTTCTTTATTTCTCGTAATTTTGACAACATTTATTTTAATTGTGACTATATTTCGCGTAATTGCAGCCATTTCTTGTAATTGCAACTACATTTCTTGTAATTTTGACTTTTTCTCGTAATTGTTACTATTTCTTGTAATTGCAACTATATTTCTTGTATTTCTAACTACTTTTCTTTTAATTGTGACTGTATTTCTCATAATTGCAAGTATTTCTTATAATTGTGACTATTTCTTGTAATCGTGACTTTCTTGTAATTGCATCTTTATTTCTCATAATTGCTACTATTTCTTTTAATTGCAACTATTTTTTCTTGTAATTGTGACTATATTTCTCGTAATTGCGTCTTTATTGCAACTATTTTTTGTAATTGTGATGTTATTTCTCGTAATTGTGACTTTTTCTCATAATTGCATCTATTTCTCGTAATTGTAACTATATTTCTCAATTGCATCTTTATTCCTCATAATTGCTACTATTTCTTTTAATTGCAACTATTTTTTGTAATTGTGACTATATTTCTCGTAATTGCAACTATTTCTTGTAATTGTGATGTTATTTCTCGTAATTGTGACTTTTTCTCATAATTGCATCTATTTCTCGTAATTGCGACTATATTTCTCAATTGCATCTTTATTCCTCATAATTGCTACTATTTCTTTTAATTGCAACTATTTTTTGTAATTGTGACTATATTTCTCGTAATTGCAACTATTTCTTGTAATTGTGATGTTATTTCTCGTAATTGTGACTTTTTCTCATAATTGCATCTATTTCTCGTAATTGCGACTATATTTCTCAATTGCATCTTTATTCCTCATAATTGCTACTATTTCTTTTAATTGCAACTATTTTTCTTGTAATTGTGACTATATTTCTCGTAATTGCGACTTTATTTCTCAAAATTGTGACTATTTGAATTGCAACTATATTTTTTTTAATTATGACTATATTTCTCATAACTGCAACTGTTTCTTGTAATTGTGATGTTATTTCTCGTAATTGTGACTGTATTACTTGTAATTGTGACTATATTACAAAATTGTGACTATATTACTTTTAATTGTGACTATTTCTCGTAATTGCATCTATTTCTCGTAATTGCAACTATTTCTTTTAATTGCAACTATTTCTTTTAATTGCAACTATTTTTCTTGTAATTGTGACTTTCTCGTAATTGCATCTATTTCTTGTAATTGTGACTATATTTCTCATAATTGCTTCTATTTCTCGTAATTGCGACTATATTTCTCATAATTGCAACTATATTTCTCATAATTATGGTTACTTCTCGTAATTATGGCTATATTTCTCGTAATTACTACTACTCGTAATTATGGCTATATTTCTCGTAATTGTGACTATATTTCTTGTAATTGTGACTATTTCTCATAATTGCATCTATTTCTCGTAATTGCAACTATATTTCTCATAATTGCATATTTTTTTTCTCGTGATTGCGACTTTTTCTGATAATTGGAACTTTTTTTAACCGTAACTTTATATCTCGTAATTGCTACTTAATTTCTCATAATTGCAACTATTTTTAAAAATTGCAAATGTTTGTCTTGCAAATATGACTTCTCATAATTGTGACAATTATGAAAAATAAAGTTGCCTTTATAAGAAATAGTGACTTTCATTTAAAATTTTATCGTAAATTTGGTGTGGGCTGTATTCAGGATCCTGCGGCAAGTTCGTTTTATCCTTCTCATGCTCTTAGAAGCCACAGTCTTCAGATCCCAGGATAATGGTGAAAAGCTCAGCTGCTGCTTTACACTTTGAGCCTGTTTTGTTGCTCTTTTTCTTGTCATCACCCTGTGAAGTTGTTTCCCTGAGGCTGAATGCGGTGTGCAGTGTAAGACTCATCATTGCCTCTCGTTCTCTCGGTCTCCAGGAGCAGGAGAGCCTCCAGCGGGCCGAGCAGCGCTGTGAGCATCTGGAGGAGCGTCTGGAGGAGCTGGAGAACACACTGACTTCAGTGGAGAAGGGAAAACAGGTAGGACTGACACGCGTTTGACCCGTGCTCTTACTGCGCAGCGATTATCTGCTCCGATGAGGTTTCCTCTGTAAATCATGCATCATTAGTAGTCTGGAGAATATCATTTGAATGTGTATTGTAATCGTTCATGCTTCATGTTTTGGAGCAGATGTGCTACACTTCTTTTGTTGGAACTTGGGAGTAATTTTGATTTTAACTTCAGATAATAAGGAATCATTTATTTTCTTTAAAACTTGTAAGTATGCATTTGGAAACATTCAGGCAAAACTGAAATCATGGAAACTTTAAGGAAGCTTCGAATAAAAAAGTGACTATATCTTACAATTAGGGCTTTATTTCTCATAATTGCAACTATACTTTTCATATTGAGACTTTGTCTTGTGATTGACTATTTCTTGTAATTGATTTGTCACTGTTAGAACAATTTTTCATAATTGCAAATGTTTATCTTACATATATGACTTCTAATTGTGACCATTTTGAATGAATGCAACTTTATTTTGTGTAATTGCAATTTTATATTTTGTAAAATGTATTTCTCGTGATTGCAACTTTGTCTCGTTTGTCTTTGCAACTATTTCTCATAATTTCAACTATATTTCTCCGAATTGAAACTCTATTTCTTGCAATTACAATCTTGTAATTTTTTTATCTTACAAATGTGACTTCTAACTTTGACTATTTCTTAAATGCAACTTTATTTTTTTGTTAACGTGACTTTATATCTTATAATTACAACTTTATTTCTCATCAGACTGTCTTTCGCTTTATCTTACAATTCACATTTGAAATTTGACATATATATTACCTTTGGTGAGGGTTGTTCTGACAGCAGTTGTCAGGATCCTTTAGTAGGTGTTTGTATGACATATTGCCAATGCTAGATGTGTGAGATTCTGGTGCTAACGCTAACACACACAAGACCAGACCTGTACAGCTTGTTTGCTCTTTTACTCTTCAAGTGAAAACAGTTTGTAGTCCATTTGTTGCCATAGCAAAACTGTGGGTGACTTCCCGTGTGACCTCAACTCAACCACAAATAGCAAAATTAAGTGCATGACATTCAGCTTTCATTGTTTCTAAATTGAAAACAAAACCCTTGAAATGTTCAAAAATATAAAAAGTTCCTTAGGCATTGTGACATGATCATGATAATTGTTACCTTTAACTGCACTTCATACTTCTAATTCAAGCTAGGTGTGCTACCTTTCAATTACAGCTCGCAGTCCATAATTTTTCCAATTATGATTTTGTCTCATCTCTTAACAATTTACAGTAACTGCAGATGTTTGGAGTGGAGATATTCATCTGCTCATACTTCTCGTTTATGTCTATTTGAGTTCAGAGGGAAGTGAAATGACAGCTGTGTATCAGGATGAAAGTATTCGAGGAGCTCCTCTACCCTTCTGCTCTACATCTGCTTCTCAAAGCTCCGACACACACACACACACACACACACACACACACACACACACACACACACACACACACACACACACACACACACACACTAACACACTAACACACACACACACACACTCGTCCTCTATTAGTCCCTCATGTCGTTGTTGAAACAAGTCACATCTGCCACATACAAAGTCAGTGTGAGCCTTTTCTTATTTTAATGAAATTGCAGCTTTCGTGATTGCAACTTTTCATATTGAGACTGTATTTCTTGTAATTGCGACTTTATTTCTCGTAATTTTGACTATTTCTCGTAATTGTGACTATTTCTCAAAATTGCGACTTTATTTCTCACAATTCTCACAACTTTATTTAGTGTAATTGTGTCTTTTACTCAATTGTGACTCTTGTAGTTGTGACTATTTCGTGTAATTGTGACTTTTACTAAAAAATGTTGCTATATCTTGTAGTTGCGAGTATTTCTCGTAATTGTGTGACTATTTCGTGTAATTGTGACTTTTACTCATAATTGTGACTATTTCTCAAAATTGAGACTTTATTTCTAGTAATTTTGACTATTTCTCGTAATTGTGACTATTTCTCAAAATTGCGACTTTATTTCTCACAATTCTGACAATTTCTGGTAATTGTGGCTTCATTTCTTGTAATTGTGACTTTTACTCATTGTGGCTATTTCTTGTAGTTGCGACTATTTCTCGTAATTGTGTGACTTTATTTAGGCTAGTGTAATTGTGTCTTTTACTCAATTGTGACTTTCTTGTAGTTGTGACTATTTCTCGTAGTTGTGACTATTTCGTGTAGTTGTGACTTTTACTAAAAAATGTTGCTATATCTTGTAGTTGCGAGTATTTCTCGTAATTGTGTGACTTTATTTCGTGTAATTGTGACTTTTACTCATAATTGTGACTATTTCTCAAAATTGAGACTATTTCTCACAATTATGACAATTTCTGGTAATTGTGGCTTTATTTCTTGTAATTGTGACTTTTACTCATTGTGGCTATTTCTTGTAGTTGCGACTATTTCTCGTAATTGTGTGACTTTATTTAGTGTAATTGTGTCTTTTACTCAATTGTGACTTTCTTGTAGTTGTGAATATTTCTCATAGTTGTGACTATTTCGTGTAATTGTGACTTTTACTAAAAAATGTTGCTATATCTTGTAGTTGCGAGTATTTCTCGTAATTGTGTGACTATTTCGTGTAATTGTGACTTTTACTCATAATTGAGACTATTTCTAGTAATTTTGACTATTTCTCAAAATTGCGACTATTTCTCACGATTATGTCAATTTCTGGTAATTGTGGCTTAATTTCTTGTAATTGTGACTTTTACTCATTGTGGCTATTTCTTGTAGTTGCGACTATTTCTCATAATTGTGTGACTTTATTTAGTGTAATTGTGTCTTTTACTCATTGTGTCTTGTAGTTGTGAGTATTTCTCATAATTGTGTGACTTTATTTTGTGTAATTGTGACTTTCTTATGATTGATTTTATTTCTTGTAATTGTGACTATTTCGCGATGACAACTTTGTCTCGTATATGCAACTATTTCTTGTAATTGCAACTATTTCTAATAACTGTGACTATTTCTAATAATTGAAAATTTATTTCTAGTTATTGCTACTATTTCTTGTAATTGTGACTTTATTTCTCATATTAGAACTTTATTTCTCTTGATGGCAACTATTTCTCGTACGGTAATTGTGACTTTATTTCTTATAACTGTGACAGTTTCTCATAATTATGAATATTTCTCATAATTCTTACTATTTCTTGTAATTGTGACTTTATTTCTCATATTAGGACTTTATTGCTCAAAATTGCGACTTTTTCTTGTAATTGCAACTTTATTACTCATAAATGCAACTTTATTACTCGTAATTGTGACTTTAATTCCCATAATCGCGAATTTAATTCTCATATTACAAATGTATTTCTCTTATTGCAACGTAATTGTGACTTGATCACAGTTGCAACAGTTTTTCCTAACTGCACATGTGTATCTTACAAATGTTGTTTCTCCAACTCCGTGTAGTCATCAGACTCTGTGGTGAGGAAGCTCTCGGAGGACCTCGCGCAGAAGAACGACCTGCTCCAGAAGCTGCAGAAGGAGAAGGAGCACCTGGTGGAGTTGAGCCAGGTGAGTGTCGTGAAATCACATGGGATTGCATTCTCCGTTAATGATCAGAATGAACAGTAGCAGTGTGTCCCACTGGTGATGCTTAGACAGATGCTGGACAGTTTTCACTGGTGGTTTTCAGGGATGCACTGGTGTAAAGGTCAGTCATGAGGCAATCAGCACAGAGTTTTCATTTGCATGGGACAGAGGCATCTGGAAGACAAGTTGGGGGTCGTTAACGGGTTAGCGTTCACTTCCCTCTGGCACAACAAGCCGTTTCCTACTTTAATCTGGAAAGTAACTTAGAGAGTTCAGGTCACTGCTGTGATTATTTCTTAAATAATGAAAAATATTTCCTGCAAAATGGTTTATAATGAGTTGCAGCTGTGAACCGCTCTGAAATTACTGATCAAAACACAGTGCATGGCTCGTTATGGCACTATTCATAATAGAAACGGATTTACATGTCATAAAATTGATGAATTATTCATGTATTTTTTATGATAATTCAGAACAAATGTTGCTAAGTACTTCAGAAGTAATATGTCTTCATGCATCCGTGTCGTGATGCTGTTTTATGTTTTTTTTTTTTGTGTGAAGATTTATTCATTTAGATATGCATTAAAATGCAATTCATACACATCCTGGCTTGAATGCACATCTCTGTGATGATTTTTTTTTTTAATTTATGAATTCAAATTCATTTAGATTTTTTTTTTTTTATGGGGCATAAGGACATAAATATCAAGGAAATTTCTTCTTAAAAATAAATAAATAAATGTATTATTATTATTTCATTATTCCCAATGAAATAATAATACAATAGTGGTCAAAACTGATGCCCGGCCTAATTAACATCTTTAAAGTCACGTTTTGGTTTTGGTTCAGGTTCACGTTCATGTATTCATGTTTTATTTTGTACTTTTCATAGTCATGGTTCCTGTTTGTCATGTGATCCTGTCATGTGCTTCCCTAGTCTTATGTGTCATGTGTCTAGTTTTCGCATTGGTTAATTTATTTGTTTGTTCACAACAACTCTTCTTGTGTATAAATAGCCCTCATGTTAGCATTGTTCTTTTGTTTAGCTTTTTTCCCTGTAACCACTGTTGGTGAGTGTTATGTTTTATGTTCATGTTTAAGTCAAGTTGTCAAGTCAAGCCAATGCTTTCACATGATTATTGGAATAAAGCTGCACATGAGTTCTCATTTACCCTTTATTAAAATATTATTAAAGTCACCCTGTAGTCAATAATTTTATCCCTTAAAACTCATCTTTGATCACCAAAATTACATATTTCTTTATATCTTAAAATATCTTGAATGTAACTCGACACCCTTGCCTCATTTAGTATACGTGGTTCTATGAATATGCAAATGAGCCCGCCTCCACTCACTCCCTCAGCTCAGAGATCCACTGGTTGACGATCACACGTTGATCTGATTGGTTACAAGGTAGTTTGTGACGTCAGAAACACCAGCGATTTCAAAGCGTGTTTTTGAGACTGTCTTTGGTTCACTGCAGTTTTAAGGAGAAAATACTCAGCAATGGTGTCGACTTATGAACTTACACATGGTTTGTCTTAAAGCAGATTAAAAACACCACATAGACACATACACTACATTAAAAGCTGAATTTTCAACACAGTGGGACACATTAACATATTGTGTAGTTGTGCTTGAAAACGATTGTTGTATGTGTGATAATAATGCAATGAAACATTACAAATTCTGCTGACATAATTTTTGGCAACACATGCAAAAACAAGAGAGAACCATCCAAATATCCACAACTTATTATGCTGTAGTTAATGTGTGAGCTTTTTGTTTTTCTATGCATTTATTTTTTGCATAGTAAAATAAACCATCTGCCAAATAATTTTGTCAGATAAATACCTTGACCAAGTTTAGTGTTTTGTTCTTTGCTCATATTTAAAATATTTAAAAAATATAAAATATTTTCCCCTCCGAACATCCTCCGTTCATTGGCCGCTGCTGTACAGTATTTGTGTTCATGTTGATGCAGAGCACCGTTTAGTTCACCTTGGAAAGTCAAGAAGTGTCTTTTTCTCTTCTCTCGATCTCTTTTGTGCTCTATAAAACTCTACGAGCGGTGTTGAGTAACGTAAGCCAGATGTCTAACAGTAGCAGCTCATCTGTGTGATTTACGACCGGTGGTTTTACCTTCTCAACCCGGTTGCCAGAGTTGTCAGATAGTTATTTGAGCTCTTCATTCAAGGAGTCAAAACCCAAAGTGTTGGGTTGGCGCGGTGTGGTTTGCACTTTTGTTTGCTTTGCTTTGCTTTAGACAGGAATGAATGTGCCTTTCAGGGTCTGATTTGATTAAGACATCATGCTTCCTCTGACATCTTGTGTGATCGGGCGAATGAAAGCATCCTGGTCAGATTTATGCCACATCTGCTCGACAGACTCATAAGATTCTCTGTTTTATCTTTGTAGCAGGCCATCGAGGACTTGCAGTGCGAGGAAGAGAAGGTGAACCTCTTGACCAAAGAGAAAGCCAAGCTAAAGCTTCAGGCGGAAGATGTGAGTGTGTGTCTGCGGTCCAGAACAGTGTTGGGGGAAGTTACTTTGAAAAGTAATGCATTGCAAAATTTCGTTACTTCCTTAAAAAGTAACTAATTGCGTGACTAGGGCTGGGCGATAAAACGATAACGATATGTATCGCGATAGACACCTAATCAATATCAATAAAAAATGCGTTCGATAAAACGTTCGATAATTTTTTTTTTTTTTTCGTTGGAACCAACCAGCAAAGCAAGTTTGATTGCATGAACAAAGGCACTCACTCTCTAGTAACTAGATAAAACAGAAAAAGTCAGCTCGCCTGACTTAAAGTCTGACCGTAGTCAGACCAATGTCGTCTGCAGATTATGCAAGACCGTCGTCAGTTTCTCTGTTATTCGCGTGCTGATGCGTTCTAGCGTGTGCGTTTCTCAGCGCGTACATGTGAAGCTCACATGCACTAAAAGCCTGTCTACCAGCGCCTGAATACTAAGTTATCTTTCGAGTCTTATTTTGCTAATACTGTTATATACACACAAGGTTTACATAAACTAGTCGGATATGTCTAAAGTAAAAGCAAACTTGAGAAAATTGAGAGAAAATCTGTTTGTCAAATGCGTGTATAATAGACGCTTCGCGCGCAGCTCTTAAAGAGACAGTAATAGTAAACACGCTGCCGCTTGTCCTTAAAGGGATAGTTCACCCAAAAATAAAAATTATCTAATATTTTCTAATATTAATATTTTGAAGAATGTGGGTATCCAAACAGTAGCTGGTCCCCATTGACTTCCATAAAAATATACTATGGAAGTCACTGGGGTACATCAACTGTTGGTCATTCTTCCAAATAACTTTTATTTTCAACAGAAGAAAGAAACTTATTCGAGTTTAAAACAACGTGAGAGAGTAAATTAAGAAAATTAGAATTTTTAGGAGAACTATCCCTTTAATGTTAATAAAACAACAAAATGTAAAGAGAAAATCACTCACTGCTCTTGACTAATAACTTTATTAATAGCTTTAATAAGTATCAATGTATAATTTATAGAAAATAGAAAGAAATAGATTTATAGAATTTATAGAAAGAAATCGTAATATTATATTTTTGCCATATCGCCCACCCCTTTATAAAGCATTTCTTACGTATTCTTTAATTTTGCACCTTAATGTTAAGAGATAATTGTTAAGTGTTCATTGTGATTTTAGACTTTTGAGTTTTCCATGGTCGTGTTGACATTTCTGCCTTTATAACTGATGGGATTATAATCAAAGGTAGGTTAAGTTTAAAATAAAAAAATCTTTAAATGTAATATATTTGTCTCCTGGACTGGTCCTTATTTTAAATATGTTATAAAAAAATTCAATAATTATCGATATCGAGCGATATGAAACACTTATATCGTGATACAGTTTTCAGCCATATCGCCCAGCCCTATGCGTGACTTAGTTACTTTGAAAAGTAATGCATTACAATATTGCGTTACGCCCTTAAAAAGTAACTAATTGCGTGACTTAGTTACTTTTTTTAGAAAAGTAATGCATTACATTATTGCGTTACTCCCTTAAAAAGTAACTAATTGCGTGACTTAGTTACTTTTTAAGAAAAGTAATGCATTACAATATTGTGTTATGCCCTTAAAAAGTAACTAATTGCGTGACTTAGTTACTTTTTTTGAAAAGTAATGCATTACAATATTGCGTTACGCCCTTAAAAAGTAACTAATTACGTGACTTAGTTACTTTTTAGAAAAGTAATGCATTACAATATTGCGTTACGCCCTTAAAAAGTAACTAATTGCGTGTCTTAGTTACTTTTTAGAAAAGTAATGCATTACATTATTGCGTTACTCCCTTAAAAAGTAACTAATTGCGTGACTTAGTTACTTTTTAAGAAAAGTAATGCATTACAATATTGCGTTACTCCCTTAAAAAGTAACTAATTGCGTGTCATAGTTACTTTTTAAGAAAAGTTATGCATTACAATATTGCGTTACTCCCTCAAAAAGTAACTAATTGTGTGACTTAGTTACTTTTTTTAGAAAAGTAATGCATTACAATATTGCGTTACGCCCTTAAAAAGTAACTAATTACGTGACTTAGTTACTTTTTAGAAAAGTAATGCATTACACTATTGCGTTACGCCCTTAAAAAGTAACTAATTGCGTGTCTTAGTTACTTTTTAGAAAAGTAATGCATTACATTATTGCGTTACTCCCTTAAAAAGTAACTAATTGCGTGACTTAGTTACTTTTTAAGAAAAGTAATGCATTACAATATTGCGTTACTCCCTTAAAAAGTAACTAATTGCGTGTCATAGTTACTTTTTAAGAAAAGTTATGCATTACAATATTGCGTTACTCCCTCAAAAAGTAACTAATTGTGTGACTTAGCTACTTTTTTAGAAAAGTAATGCATTACAATATTGCGTTACTCCCTCAAAAAGTAACTAATTGCGTGACTTAGTTACTTTTTAAGAAAAGTAGTGCATTACAATATTGCGTTACTCCCTCAAAAAGTAACTTATTGTGTGACTTGGTTACTTTTTTAGAAAAGTAATGCATTACAATATTGCGTTACTCCCTTAAAAAGTAACTAATTGCGTGTCATAGTTACTTTTTAAGAAAAGTTATGCATTACAATATTGCGTTACTCCCTCAAAAAGTAACTAATTGTGTGACTTAGCTACTTTTTTAGAAAAGTAATGCATTACAATATTGCGTTACTCCCTCAAAAAGTAACTAATTGCGTGACTTAGTTACTTTTTAGGAAAAGTAATGCATTACAATATTGCGTTACTCCCTTAAAAAGTAACTAATTGCGTGACTTAGTTACTTTTTAAGAAAAGTAATGCATTACAATATTATTTACTCCCTCAAAAAGTAACTTATTGTGTGACTTGGTTAAAGTAATGCATTACAATATTGCGTTACTCCCTCAAAAAGTAACTTATTGTGTGACTTAGTTACTTTTTAGAAAAGTAATGTATTACTTTTATCACTGTCTTACTACATTAAGCCACGTTAAAGGGGTCATCAGATGCTCATTTTCAAGCTCAAGTTGGTATGAATCTTTAGGGTCTTCATGTAAAGTTTGTAACATACTTTGGTTAAAATTCCTCAATGGTTGTGTAAAACACCCTTACCTCCTCAAAAACAGCTTGACCCATTTCGGTGCATGTCTCTTTAAATGATAATGAGCAACTGCTCCCCCCCCCCCCCTCTTCCGTGGGGTGTCAACACAAGACACATAAAGTGATGTCTTGACGGACAGTATACACATGGCTGGGGGTGGAAATATGCTAATACGGGACAGTCCGTCAACGATTGTGGGCGGAGCATGAGCATTATGACATCATAGTGCTCAGAAAATCCAAACAGCTTGATTATTGAGAGTGTTTCGACTTTTGGAAGATTAAAAAAAAAAGGAGTGAATGGATTTCTTCATTGTATGGTGGTTGTGTCCACACACTGCAAATACACATTTATGTGCAAAGTGAATTTTGCAACCTTTAAGCGTTTCCTTTTTATGGCTTTCTATGGGAGGGAAATGCTTAACGTGTAATTAAACGTATTGCGTTTTTTTCTCTGTACATGGTATACTTTATTAGTATGATGTTTACTGAGTTTGGTCTTTTAATAACACTGTCTTATTACATTAAGCCACGTAGTCTACACATGTTAAGCGTTTTTCACGTTAAGTGTTTTAGAATGTCCCGTGTGTGATACCGTAGAATAGTGCTTCTAAAGCTGATGTCGGAGCCCCGGTTTCAACCGTCCCATCTCTATGATTTGGTCCTGTAGCTGGAGGATCTTCTGGAGCAGGAGCGTAAACACAGGACAGATCTGGAGAAGAGCAGGAGGAGGCTGGAGGGAGACGGCAGGAACGGCATGGAAAACCTGGCCGAGATCGGCAAGATGAGGGCCAGTCTGGAGGAGATGATCAGGAGGTGCGTTACAAACACTGGAGAACTTCACTTCATATCTATTTAACTGATGAATCAATTATAGGGATGCACCGATTCTTTGAATAACAAACATGGCTGATACCGATAACCGATAATTCTTTATACCTGAAAGCCGATAACCGATATATTGGCCGATAAATCTAAATCCAAATGTATATCTAATTTTTGAGATTCTGATTACAAAAACAAAAGTCTCGTCATGTCCCAATCACACAATTATAATGATGTTCTCATGATAATGTTATGCAGCCGATATGACAGACTTGCGCTGCACATGTTGCACTGAACTCTATTTTCCTTTTTGAAGTGATTCTGATCATATTTCATAAGTGATTCTGATCAGCCAGCAGCCATATCACCCTGTAGCCCAAGACTGGTTGCCCACTGAAGCTAAGCAGGGCTGAGCCTGGTCAGTACCTGGATGGGAGACCTTCTGAGAAAACCAGGTTGCTGCTGGAAGAGGTGTTAGTGAGACCAGCAGGGGGTGCTCACCCTGTGGTCTGTGTGGGTCCTAACACCCCAGTGTAGTGATGGGGACACTATACTGTCAATGAGCACCGTCCTTCAGATGAGACGTTAAACCGAGGTCCTGACTCTCTGTGGTCATTAAAAATCCCAGGATGTCTTTCGAAAAAGAGTAGGGGTGTAACCCCGGCATCCTGGCCAAATTTGCCCCTTGGCCTCTGTCCATCATGGCCGCCTAATCATCCCCATATACTGATTGGCTTCATCACTGTCTCCTCTCCACCAGTAAGCTGGTGTGTGGTGGGCGTTCTGGCGCAATATGGCTGCCGTCGCATCATCCAAGTGGATGCTGCACATTGGTGGTGGTTGAGGAGATTCCCCCTTTCATGTAAAAGCGCTTTGAGTAGGCCTGCCTAGAAAAGCGCTATATAAATGTAATGAATTATTATTATTATTAATTATTATATTTCAAGCAATTCAAACCCATCATGTTGAACAGTGGCATCTGAAGAGTCTCAGCTGAAGGAGATAATACATTATTGATCAGCTTTAATATATCGGACAAATGTTCTTATCGGGCCGATAACGATAACAATAAAAATATATTGATACAAATATAAATAACATATATCAGCCGATATTGATATAGTGGCTGATATATCATGCATTCCTAATTAATTATCTTTTGAAATAGTTTGAAGAATTTCGGGAATCCCTGAACTTGTCAGTGGAGAATAAACGTCCATATATTAATGCATTGAAGCAAATGATCTTGCCCTGAGATGTTCGACGTCTCAGTGAGACAGAAGTTTGGATGGCTCTTGTCTATAACATGATCTGCGCTCGCAGTGCTTTGATGAGATAAAGCCTACGGGCTCCTGAAGCTGTTCAGGCTTGTTAGTTTGCAGAACGGTGTCTATTCTGAAGAAACCAAAACCAGCTGTTTCATGGAGGCCCAATGAGAAGAAAAAAGGAAATTGTTATAAATATCCCTTCTTTCCTTCCTTCTGATTTTAATATTTCAAGTAATGAAGGGTTAAAAGCAGAGACCGTATGAGGAGGAGGGATCATAACTCTGCGATATAGGGGAGTATATAAACCTGTTTACACCTATAAAAAAGGTAATTGTGATTATTTCTCACAGTTGCCATTTCATATCTCACTTTATTTCTTGTATTAGCGAATTTCTGTCCCAGTCTCTATTTTTCATAACTGTGATGTAATATCTGACTTCATCACTTCATATTTCACAATGTGACTTCATATCTCACAATTATGGCTTTACTTGCCACAGTTTAGCTTTCTATCTGACTTTATGACTTTATTTCTTATTTCTTAAGTATCTCAATAGCCTGGTTTTCATTACAGATTTGTGCAAAACGACATGTTTCCATTAACCGATGTTATGCAACTAAAACTAAATTTTTTGCAAATTTAAGTCAATTTTAAGTCATTCCAAAAATCATGGCGATGGATGTGGTCGGTTTATGTATATCTCAGCCACTGCACTGGCCATTATTATTAATGGAAGGAGACGATTGTGTTTTATTCAAACTTTAATGGCAAGGAAAGACCTTTATACTGGGAGCGGCTCGGATGAGGAGTTTCTGGTGTTTCTCCCTCATTTCTGCTTCAAGCTCTTGAAAAATTGTGGCATTTCTTTGTTGTTTAGAATCCTGTATTCCCATAATTCTGTTGTCTTTAAGTAGTTTGATAAAGAACTCTGTCTCGTCTTCTGTCCAAACACACTGCGTCATCTTTAAAGAATGATCGAATGATCGACTTTACAAACGCACATAACTATAGAACCAGTTCTTAATGCGGATGTGAACGCCATCAGCGTTTCTCACAGGTTCGCGTTTAAAGTCTGTGTAGAGAGAATGGTGTCGTCTTAGCGGCCCCTAATTTAATAACCAATGATCCTTGCGACGGAAGCGAATCAATCAAAACTAACTTTAGCTGGAAAATAACTTTATTAAAGAACCGCTATAAAGCCAAAACAATCTCTGTTACCTTAAATTATATGTTTATCTCTGTAAAGCTGCTTTGAAACAATCTACATTGTTAAAAGCGCTATATAAATGAAGATGACTTGACTTGACTTTTACGGATGTCAGGTGACCTGTAAATCCGAGAAAAAAAAACTGCGAACGTTTCCATTGCAGTTTTGCAAAATATTTTTCGAATTGCCTGGAAAAGCGCCTCATGCGAGCGTAGAGACCTCCACTGGCCGTATTTTCAATTCGTAATTTCAGTTGGTGCAATTCAAAAGCTTTTGATTTTTCCAGTAAAACCTTTCTGTAGTAAAAATGTGTGTTTGCTCGCAAAACTGCATAAAACTATAACTATTCCGATGCTTTGGCGAGCAAACGCAAAGTTTCTCGGAGGAACACAATCCTCGGTTTTGTGAGGGAATGCAAGACTTTTACTGCAGACAGAATTTCTCTGGGAATGCAAAAGTTTATCGGGATGCAAAAGTTTTGTTGGGGAATTCAAAGTTTCTTTGTGGAACGCAAACATTTTGTAAGCCAACGTAAATTTTCACGGGGCACCGCAAAAGTTTTGTTAGCTTACGCACAGTTTCTTGGAGGAATGCAACACTTTATTAGAGTTTCTTTGTGGAACGCAGACGTTTTGTGGGGGAATGCAATGCTTTTACTGCAGAATGCAGAAGTTTTGCATGAATTTCTCTGGGAATGCAAAAGTTTCTTCGGATACAAACATTTTGTAAGTGAATGCAAATTTCCGCAGGGTGTGCAATACTTTTACTAGAGAATGTAACATTTTTTAAAAAGAACATAAAAGCATTGAAATATAATTCTGTCCTCCCATCTTATATTTTTCCCGTTCCCTTAGCAACAGGCTTATGTTGACGGGAGCTGTTCTTGCGTGCGCAATATAAATATCAGTGCCGGGTGTTGCCAAGCTGTCCGTCGAGTGAACCGGCTTGCCTTAAAGGGGCTTTTGTTAAGAAAACAACATACAGTACAGGACAATACACAGTCTACATCCATCAATAATCCTTCAGATGTCGTGCTGGGGTTGACTGGCACTTTTAATAACCTGAGACACGTCTGACGTTTATCGGACACGGCTAGCAAACGACGCATGCTGAATTAGCGCTGTCACTCCCATCCTCACGTTCCCTCTCCCGTCTGTGTTCTGTCAGGAAAGATGTGGAGATAAGCAGCGTCAGCAGCCGTCTGGAGGAGGAGGAGGATCTGAACGCAGGCCTGCAGACGAAGAATAAGGAGATCCAGGTGAGCGGGAGCATTCCTGTCCCTCAGCACACACACACACACACA
Source organism: Scardinius erythrophthalmus (assembly GCF_964197995.2). Taxonomy (NCBI): domain Eukaryota; kingdom Metazoa; phylum Chordata; class Actinopteri; order Cypriniformes; family Leuciscidae; genus Scardinius; species Scardinius erythrophthalmus. The sequence goes on from NC_138238.1 coordinate 39,600,992, forward strand.
CACACAGTCCGGCTGATAACATCTCTCTGGAGAGGGAAGAAGGGTCTGGTCTGGGTATCCTGCGCTCGGTTGGCCTCAGAGAACGACAGCAGAATGATATACTGGAACAGAAAGAGAGAGCTAGTAGTTTAACCTCTGTCACTCGCGCTTCACGTCAGGAAGGTGTTCCTCAGGGAACGCACAAGATTTGCAAATAAACGCAAGGTTTCTCAGGAACGCACAAGTCTTGTAAGCGAATGCAAGATTTTCTTTGAGCGAACGCAAATGTTTGCTAAGTTGAACGTAAAGTTTCTCTGGGAATGAAAATCTAAGTTTGCTAAAATGTTGTGAACAAAAGCAAAGTTTGTTGAAGCTGTTGAAAAGCAGAGTTAGTTTAACCTCTTCATGTCCGGTCGGTGTGACTTTACAATAACGTTCATTAGTTAAAGGTGCATTGCGCAACATTTCATGTTAAAAATACCCGTTTTTCTAACCCATACATGCTTGAACAGTTGCCTGATGGGCTGAATGAGCCCTTCTCTGATCACTGCGATTGCCTCTATAATCCTGTACAGTAAAATAAATAAGAGGGATTTGGGTCGGAATTTGAGACTGGGCCTATTAAATTGCCTATATTGCAGTTTCGCTTGTCGCCAGAGGGGGCATAGTTCTGCAAAAACTCAGAGACTTGCGCAATGCACCTTTAACATTAATTAACTACCTTACTTAACATGAACTAAGAATGAACGGTTACACTTAATTTAAGCTGTCTTTGTTACAGTGTAATTATATATTTAAGCACTGTTATATTAATGAACTACATGTACTTATGATAGGGTTAGGGTTTGGTTGAGGGTTAGTTGCATGTAATTATGCATAATTTACTGTTATTACTATGTTAAGTACATGTAACAAGGACACTGTAAAATAAAGTATAACTGAATGAACAATACTTCTACAGCATTTATTAATCTTAGTTAATATTAATTTCAACATTTACTTAAAATCAAAGGTTGTATTAGTGAACATTAGTTAATGCACTGTGAACTAACATGAACAAAAATGAACAGCTGGATTATTATTAACTAACATTAACAAAGATTAATAAATACTGGAACAAATGTATTGCTCATGTTAGTTAAATGATATTAATTAATGTTAACTAATGAACCTTATTGTAACGTGTGACCCACAGATCTTTATTATACACTCAGTGAAAGTAAAGTGTTTCTGCATTTCGGCTTGGAAACGGAGAGCAATGCAGATTTATCTTTTGCAACAGATTAATTCCTTATATAATCGAATGCATTTCTTCATAGTCACTGCATATGAAAGTCAGATTCTCGCGGTGTTGGTTGCGGCTGAAGGGCTTGACGGACG
>NC_138238.1:39604850-39609850 GCF_964197995.2 Scardinius erythrophthalmus
TGTTCTCTCCGCTGAAGTTCTTCGCTGGCATGTGAGTCTCTTCTCCTCTTCTGTATCGATCTCGTCTCTGCTCGTGTGAAGCATGACCTGTGAAGAAGCTTTTAATTCTGAGATTAATAAATGGAAATGAGTCTTTTGGGCCTTTGAATCTGTTTCTGAGTGTGTGTTGGATCTGAGGTTGTCAGCATATCTGTCCTCCGGCGAAACCGCGCACAAAACTTCCTTCCCGTGACAGAAAGAAGATATAATCTGCCACAACACATAAAGATGAGGAATGCATCACTTGCAGTCATAAATTTCCTAATATCTTTTTACAGTATGGTGAATAAAAACTCTTCAGGAACTAGTTAAAGGATGATTAAATGTATTAAATAACTTGCCTGCTTTTGTCTCAGAAAAGGAAGCTTTGAGTATTTGCTTTGTGATATTTTCTCAAGCATTCCAGCGTGTCTCATCTAGTCCTCAGTCGCCGTGGTTTCGTACTGTATGATTATGGCGATATGATTGGAGAGCTTATCTTACATTCGGACACGTTTACTCTGGAAAGGAAGCCAAAGACTTTTTGTTTCTGTCCATGCAGATGAACGCAATATAACTGTAGTTTTATTCAGTTATTTCAAATGTCCTGCAAAATTATTTCATTAAATGAATTCTTCAGATGATTTAACAGTATAAATATTAATACATTTCAAATGTTTTTTTATGAAATGTGAGGATGCATTAAATTGATCAAAAGCGACAGTAAAGACATTTATAATCTATTCTATTTCAGATAAATGCTGTTCTTTTGAACTTTCTATTCACCAAAGAATGACGGTTTCCACAAAAATATGAACTGTTTTCAACATTTATAATAATCATAAATTTTTCTTGCATTCAAATCATCATATTAGAGTGATTTCTGAAGGATCATGTGACACCGAAGACTGGAGTAATGATGCTGAACATTCAGCTTTGATCACAGGAATAAATGACACTTTACTGTATATTCACATAGAGAACGGATGATTTACATTGTTTGTTTTACTGTATTTTTGATCAAATAAATGGTGAGCAGAAGACTCTTCAAATGCATGAGTGTAGTTGATTTCAGTGAGTGTCCAGAGTCACACGGATCCGTGTCTCGTCCCACAGGCCCGTATCGAGGAGCTGGAGGAAGAACTGGAGGCAGAGAGAGGATTACGGGCCAAGGTACAACACACACATCTCCTGAACACACACACCTCAGATCTTTCCCAAAGGATTGCCAGATAAGCAAAACTCATAAATCACATGAATTGCCACCCGTTAGCTTATCTGGGAGTTTAGATTGATGACAGTGTTTGTGCTGCTCTACATCACATCTGAAAATACCTGCAAACAATTACATCAACCTTCAGCTTCCCTGCTGTGAATCGACAGCAAGGTTTTGCATGGTTAATATATTGTGTAATACTAGTCATAATAAGCGTATTTCCAGTACGTGCCTCAGGCTTGCATTCGCATATCAGGAAATCACTCGGAAAACTTCAACAATTAGACCGGATCATTTTAGTATACAATATGTCATTTAACAGGTTGGATTAGTAACATCATTGAGTAAAATACCTACATCTAATTCAAATATTTTGACCAATTATTCAAAAATAGCACAGAAATAACACCGAAACGTCTCAGGTTACGTTGTAACCCTGGTTCCGTGAAGCACGTGTATAATCAGTCCAATGGAAAGACGGGTGATGTCATTCTGAAAAGCTGAAGCAAGTCGGTCACAGGCATGCAGGGAGTATGGCAGGGCGATGCTGCGTCTCGTTCCCTCTTCAGGGAACCAGGGTTACATACGTAACCTGAGACGTTCCCTTTCAAGGGAACTCGAGATGCTGTGGGAACAGTCGTAGACCCACGACACCATAATAACAAATGCCTGTTCTGTGTGAAGTCATTGCACACACTAAGAAGCAAGCACCCTAGACCCCGGAGTGAGGTCCAAGTCATAAAATCGAACAAATGTATGCGGTGAGGACCAGCCTGCCGCATCACAGATGTCATGGAGGGAAACCCCCGATAATAAAGCCATACTCCTGGTAGAATGGGCCCGAACAGCCAAAGGTGAAGGCTGACCAGCCGCTTCATAAGCAAGTGAGATAGCCTCGACCACACACTTGCTCATCCTCTGCTTGGATGCAGGGTAACCTTTTCTGGTGAATCAAAGTAATACGTGCCGGTGACAATTGTGCCCGCATCGTTGTCGAATCCCAAACCACACCTAGGAAAGTGGTCCTCTGAGACGGGAGGAGCACACTCTTCTTGGCGTCTAGCCTCAACCCCAGCATCTTTATGTGAGTGAGAACGACATCTCGATGCCGAACTGCCATCTGCTCGGAGTCGGACTGAGCTAAAGTCAACCAATCGTCGATATAATTCAACACGCGGATGTCCTGGAGTCTCACGGGAAGCCAGAGCTGCATCCAAGAATTTTGTAAAAGTGCGGGTTGATAAACCTAGGCCGCCACTGAAAGCGAACCTCAGGAACTTCCTGTGATGAGGATGGATGGATACATGGAAGTAAGCGTCCTTCAAGTCTATCGTGAGAAACCAGTCCTCGGACTGAATCTGTGACACGATCTGTTTGAGTGTAAGCATCTTGAACTTGATTTTCTGAACCCTGCGGTTTAGTAGGCGCAGATCTAGTATAAGACGCAAACCCCCATCCTTTTTAGGAACAATGAAGTAATGGTTGGAAAACCCCGACTCCCTGCTGGGAGGAGGAACCCTTTCTATAGCCTCCTTTTGTACAAGAGTCTGTACTTCCTGCTCCATTACCAGAGCCTGCTCGGGGTCCACCACCGTTCCGGCAGGGAACAACTGAATTGACTGTTCTAGACCCTCCTCGGAGGGTCGTTGAGATGTGCAGGCACCTCGGCGCCCTGAAGCGGCGAATCGGCTGGGAACAACCGAACTGAGTGCTTTACGACCCTCCTCGGAGAGTCGCCCCCCAGAGGGCGTCGAGGAGAAATGGGCACCCGTCTCTCCCCGGAGGGGACCACCCTCAGAAGCCTGATAGCCGCATAAATATTTGTTATTATGATAAAATTTAAGTTATGTTATGTCACACACTTTAAAAAGTTATATTTTTTATTATGACATCACACACTACAATGAAAGTAGAAGCAGGTCGGTATTAATAGGTCATATTAGTAATATCATTAAGCAAAAACCTACTTCTTATGCACATTTAAAATATTTAAAGTAGCACAGAAATAACACATCTGTAGGTTTATGAATGTTTATTGGATTACTAATGTCATGCAAGTCCTCTGTAATCCTGAATGAACCGGTTCGTTTGATCTTTTTGAGGAATCTCGCTCCATTAATACAGAGCTTAAGTTTGATTCAGTTCGATTCTGTGAATCTGTTTAAAAGAGTGATTCGTTGAAGAATCAACCATCACTAGCATCTGTATGAGTCGTTTGAGTGTGATATGAACCATGCCGCTGACCTGTGTGACCCTGAGTAGATCTGATGGGTATCAGTAATCATGTGGACTGGTTTGTGTTGTGTAGACGGGGCACTGGTTTGTGTTGTTCGCTCACGAGAGCAGGAGTCTCCGCTTCAGGTTAAATCAGCTGCATCTGGAATAACACACGAGTCTTTATCACACTGCTCCTGTCTGAGTCTCCGTCACCATATGAGTGTATCAGCACTGAGAGACTCAGTCTTCATGCAGATCAATCTTCTGTTTCTACTTAACCGAATGGTTAAAGCATTGACTTGGCATTTTTTTCTATTTAACTAGCCAGAACGACACCCTAGCAACTGCCTAGCAACCACCCAGAACACCCTAGTAACTGCCTTGCAACACCCTAGCAACCACCCAAAACACTCTAACAGCTGCCTAGCAACTGACTAGCAACACCCTAGCAATTGCCCAGAACTCATTAACTATCACCCATAACACCCTAGAAACTGCCTAGCAACCACATAGAAATGCCCTAGAAACCTCCCAGAACACCCTAAAAAAAAGCCTAGTAACAGCCTAGCAACCTCCCTAGAATATCCTAGCAACACCATAGCAACTGTCTGGCAACACCCTAGCAAACACCCAAGCAACCATCCTAGCAAATCGCCTACTACTCCCTAACTACCAAAAAAAAAAAAAAAAAAAAAAAAAAAAAAAAAATATATATATATATATATATATATATATATATATAATATATATATATCTAAGAAACTGCCTAGCAACCACATAGCAGTGCCAATGCCCTAGCAACCCCCCAGAGCAACACCATAGAAACTGTCTGGCAACACCCTAGCAGTTGCCCAGAACATCCCTTATTACCACCCATAACATCCAAGAAAATGCCTGGCAACCACATAGCAATGCCCTAGCAACCACCCAGAACACCCTAGCAACTGCCTAGCAACATACTAGCAACCACCCATAACACAACTGCTTAGCAACCACCCAGAACACAATAGCAATTACCTAGCAACCACCCAGAACACCTTAGCAATTGCCTAGCAACACACTAGTAACCAACCTAGCAACTACCCAGAACACTCTAGCAACTGCCTAGCAACCACCCAAAACCACACCCTAGCAACCACATTGGCAACCACCCAGAACACTAGCAACTGCCTAGCAACCACTCAGAACGCATTAGCAATTGCCTAGCAACCACCCAGAACACATTAGCAATTGCCTAGCAACCACCCAGCACACCCTAGCAATTGCCTAACAACACTCCAGTAACCAACCTAGCAACTACCCAGAACAATCTAGCAACTGCCTAGCAACCACCCAGAACCACACCCTAGCAACCACATTAGCAACTAGGGATGTCCCGATCAGGTTTTTTTGCCCTCGAGTCCGAGTCCGAGTCATTTGATTTTGAGTATCTACCGATACAGAGTCCCGATCCGATACTTCTATAATACATAAAAAAAGAATAAAGAAGAGCGAAAAACAGATCCAGGATGTTCCTTATTTTTTAATTCACCTTATTTTAACATTCAAC
>NC_138238.1:39614850-39669850 GCF_964197995.2 Scardinius erythrophthalmus
CAGCAAACTCTTGTACAGTTGTACAGTAAATTCTTGTACAGTTGTACAGTAAACTCTTGTACAGTTGTACAGTAAACTCTTGTACAGTAAATTATTCTACAGTAAACTCCTGTACAGTAAACTCTTGTGCAGTTGTACAGTAAACTCTTGTACAGTTGTACAGTAAACTCTTGTACAGTTGTACAGTAAACTCTTGTACAGTTGTACAGTAAACTCTTGTACAGTTGTACAGTAAACTCTTGTACAGTAAATTATTCTACAGTAAACTCCTGTACAGTAAACTCTTGTGCAGTTGTACAGCAAACTCTTGTACAGTTGTACAGTAAATTCTTGTACAGTTGTACAGTAAACTCTTGTACAGTTGTACAGTAAACTATTGTACAGTAAATTATTCTACAGTAAACTCCTGTACAGTAAACTCTTGTGCAGTTGTACAGTAAACTCTTGTACAGTTGTACAGTAAACTCTTGTACAGTTGTACAGTAAACTCTTGTACAGTTGTACAGTAAACTCTTGTACAGTTGTACAGTAAACTCTTGTACAGTAAACTCTTGTGCAGTTGTACAGTAAACTCTTGTACAGTTGTACAGTAAACTCTTGTACAGTAAATTATTCTACAGTAAACTCCTGTACAGTAAACTCTTGTGCAGTTGTACAGTAAACTCTTGTACAGTTGTACAGTAAACTCTTGTACAGTTGTACAGTAAACTCTTGTACAGTTGTACAGTAAACTCTTGTACAGTTGTACAGTAAATTCTTGTACAGTTGTACAGTAAACTCTTGTACAGTTGTACAGTAAACTCTTGTACAGTAAATTATTCTACAGTAAACTCCTGTACAGTAAACTCTTGTGCAGTTGTACAGTAAACTCTTGTGCAGTTGTACAGTAAAGTCTTGTACAATTGTACAGTAAACTCTTGTACAGTTGTACAGTAAACTCTTGTACAGTTGTACAGTAAACTCTTGTACAGTTGTACAGTAAACTCTTGTACAGTTGTACAGTAAACTCTTGTACAGTAAACTCTTGTGCAGTTGTACAGTAAACTCTTGTACAGTTGTACAGTCAACTCTTGTACAGTTGTACAGTCAACTCTTATACAGTAAACTATTGTGCAGTAAACTCTTGTACTGTTGTACAGTAAATTATTTTACAGTAAACTCTTGTTCAGTAAACTCTTGTGCAGTTGTACAGTAAACTCTTGTACAATTGTACAGTAAACTCTTGTACAGTTGTACAGCAAACTCTTGTACAGTTGTAAACTCTTGTACAGTAAACTCTTATACAATTGTACAGTAAACTCTTGTACAGTTGTACAGCAAACTCTTGTACAGTTGTAAACTCTTGTACAGTAAACTCTTGTGCAGTTGTACAGTAAACTCTTGTACAATTGTACAGTAAACTCTTATACAGTTGTACAGCAATCTCTTGTACAGTTGTAAACTCTTGTAAAGTAAACTCTTGTACAGTTGTACAGTAAACTCTTGTACAGTTGTAAACTCTTGTACAGTAAACTCTTGTACAATTGTACAGTAAACTCTTGTACAGTTGTAAACTCTTGTACAGTAAACTCTTGTACAGTTGTACAGCAATCTCTTGTACAGTTGTAAAATCTTGTAAAGTAAACTCTTGTACAATTGTACAGTAAACTCTTGTACAGTTGTAAACTCTTGTACAGTAAACTCTTGTACAGTTGTACAGCAATCTCTTGTACAGTTGTAAACTCTTGTAAAGTAAACTCTTGTACAGTTGTACAGTAAACTCTTGTACAGTTGTACAGTAAACTCTTGTACAGTTGTACAGTGAACTCTTGTACAGTTGTACAGTAAACTCTTGTACAGTAAACTCTTGTACAGTTGTACAGTGAACTCTTGTACAGTTGTACAGTAAACTCTTGTACAGTTGTACAGTGAACTCTTGTACAGTTGTACACTAAACTCTTGTACAGTAAACTCTTGTACTGTAAACTCTTGTACAGTAAACTCTTGTACAGTAAACTCTTGTACAGTAAACTCTTGTACAGTAAACAGCCGCTTCTGTAATTCCTCAGTTTCTCCTGTTCACTTTTAGCGCATCACTCACTTTTGTGTGGTTGTATTTATTCTCGTTCTCATCTTTTGTGTTTATATTACACTGAAAGTGAAGAAACACACTTTTGCGTTGCAGAAATGCTTTCATGTGTTGTTGTACAAACAAATGTCTTTGTTCGTTTTAATAAGCATCTGCTCAACAGACTTTTATTGCTGTGTTTAACTCTTCTAGATGTGAAAACAAACTTTGCCTTCATGTGTGTTCTGTTAAAATGTTATGATGGTTCCTGACTTTGCCTTCGGCTCTTGGAGCGCATTAAAATCAAATGTTTTTAATGTTTACCCTCTGTAAATATAATGTTATGTTTTAGCATGATACCAGACTCTAGAAGTGTGTGTGTTTGTGTTAATACATCAGACTAGACAATGTTATGCTTGTTTCTAATCACTTCCCCACATCTGTCACCAGCTCTATACACACTCACTCTCTCTCTCACTCTCTCTCTCACTCTCTCTCTCTCTCTCTCTCTCTCTCTCTCTCTCTCTCTCTCTCTCTCTCTCTCTCTGTCTCTCTCTGTCTCTCTCACTCACTCACACACACACACACACACACACACACACACACACACACTCTCTCTCTCTCTCTCTCTCTCTCTCTCTCTCTCTCACACACACACACACACACACACACACACACACTCTCTCTCACTCTCACACACACACACACACACACACACACACACACACACACACACACACACACACACACACACACACTCTCTACACATACATACACACACACACACACACACACACACACACACACTCTACACACATACATACTTGGGATGAGCTTCGGTCATGTGATCGTGTGAGATGTGTGTTTGTGTCATGTAATTATGTGTGGTGTGTGTGTGTTTGTGTGTTCAGCTGGAGAAGCAGCGAGCGGATCTGACCCGTGATCTGGAGGAGTTGTCAGACCGACTGGAGGAAGCCGGAGGAGCCACGGCCTCTCAGGTCTCAGATCAGCCTTTATTACTCACAATATATCGGATTCTTCCAGGGATTCTCGCTGGCTACATACACTGATTATTTAAAACAAATTAAAATCAAATTGCACACTTTTTTTTAAGTGCATACTTCAAATACACACTACTATTTAAAGGTTTGGAACAGCAGTGTAAAAAATGTCCCAAATAGTATTTCTGGGTCCCAAACACATCAGTAGTTATACTTACTGTGAGTTACACAGAGAGAATGACTTAAATGTATGTGTGCGCGTGTGTGTGCATACGTGTGTGTGTGTGTGCATATGTGCGTCTGTTCGTGTGTGTGTGTGTGTGTGTGTGCATATGTGCGTGTGTTCGTGTGTGTGTGCGTGTGTGTGTGTGTGTGCATATGTGCGTGTGTTCGTGTGCGTGTGTGTGCGTGTGTGTGTGTGCGTGTGTGTGTGTGTGTGCATGCAAGGCAAGTTTATTTATATAGCACATTTCATACACTATGGTAAAGTGCTTTACACAGAAAGGAATTAAAATAATCACAAAATATTAGCAAAGAAAATTAAAACAGTTATAAAAGGAACTAAAAGAGTAAAAACATAGATAAACTTTTCATCTGGCAAAACTTCGGTGTATCATATTTTTCACGACTCCCAGTTCTACTGTGAGATTTTCCCATGTTGCTCACACTGTGTCTGTGGTGTTCTTTCGGCCCACCTAAGAAATCTATTTGACATCTCCAATAGACCCGATTTGTCCCTAAAATGCGTGTGTGTGTGTGCGTGTGTGTGTGTGTGTGTGTGTGTGTGTGTGTGTGTGTGTGTGTGTGTGTGTGTGTGTGTGTGTGTGCAGATGGAGATGAATAAGAAGCGAGAGCAGGAGCTGCAGAGGTTGAGGCGAGAGCTCGATGAGTCTGCGCTTCAGGCGGAGTCGATGTCCGTCGCTCTGAGGAAGAGACACTCTGAAGCACTGGCTGAACTGGGAGACCAGTGTGAGAGTCTGCAGAGAACCAGAGCCAAACTGGAGAAGGAGAAGCAGAGTCTGCGGCTGGAGGTCGACGACCTGACGGCTTCTCTCGACACACTGCAGAAAGCCAAGGTCAGAGACTCTCAACATCATGTTTACAGGAACTTACACAAAAGTGTGGAATGTTTAAGACCAGCAAACCACCTCAGAATCGTTTGAGCAGTTTTGTTTCGGCAAGAACTATTTTAAATGCTTTTTGCTTATTTTGTTCTGTGAATCTCGCTAGATCTCGTCTCAGGCCTTTCAACCAGGTCTGTGTGACATGAGCAGGTTAAAGGGACAGTTCACCCAAAAATGAAAATTAGCTCATGATTTACTCTCCCCCAAGTCATCCTAGGTGTATATGACATTCTTCTGTCAGACGAATACAATCAGAGTTATATTAAAAAATGTCCTGGCCCTTCCAAGCTTATTAATGGCAGTGAATGGCTTTTTCTGTTCTGAAGTCCATAAAAGTGCATCTATCCATCATAAAAGTGCATCTATCCATCATAAAAGTGCATCCATCCATCATAAAAGTGCATCTATCCATCATAAAAGTGCATCTATCCATCATAAAAGTGCATCCATCCATCATAAAAGTGCATCCATCCATCATAAAAGTGCATCCATCCATCATAAAAGTGCATCTATCCATTATAAAAGTGCATCCATCCATCATAAAAGTGCATCTATCCATCATTAAAGTGCATCTATCCATCATAAAAGTGCATCCATCCATCATAAAAGTGCATCCATCCATCATAAAAGTGCATCTATCCATCATAAATATAGATGGATGCACTTTTTTGAGCTTCAAACTGTTGGTTGCAATTCACTACCATTATAAAGCTTGGGAGAGCCAGGACATTTTTTTAATATAACTCTGATTGTATTCGTCTGAAAGAACAAAGTTATATTCAGCTAAGATGACTTGAGAGAGAGTAAATCATGGGCTAATTTTCATTTTAAATTGTACTACTTTAAGCACAGATGAAGCTGATGACGTGCTGTATGATCATGTGTCCCATCAGGCCTCGACTGACACACAGCTGAGGAAACTAGAGGAGCTTCTGTGTGAATCCAACGCCAGGAGTGAAGAGCTGCAGAAAACCGTCAGCGAAGTCACTGCAGCGAAGAACAGACTCTCAGGTGACGCTCCTCTCACTGAAGTTCCTGAACGACACTCACAGTCACAAGTGTGGAGACAGGAAGAATCTTTTGGAAAGAAATTAATACTTTTATTCACCAAGGACACGTTAAATTGATAAAAAATGACAGTAAAGACATTTATAATGTTACTAAAGATGCTATTTCAAAAACATGCTGTTCTTTTTACCTTTCTATTCATCAAAGAATCCTGAAAAATAAAATGTATCACAGTACGGACAGATCTTAATCCTACCACAGTCAAATATAACAGGGACGTGTCTGTAAAAGCATTTCTTATATTCAAATAGTCAATTTCTGCGCAACTAAAGATGTTCTTCTTGTAAACGTACACGTTTTCTGTGACGCACTCAATATTATCTTGGTGGCATATCAGCAAAATTTACAACAACGTTATCAAGCTGACTAACAGATGACAAAATACTTGTTTTGGTATTGGAAACATCGACAATGGATGTGAAGAAACGTCTCAGGTTACGACTGTAACCCGAGTTCCTTGAGAAGGTGAATTGTGTGATTGCGTCTGAAGCACTTGTGTCAACTAGTCCGATGGCAAGAGTGAACGTCACGACCAGGAAAGGATAAAAGCACACCCGGTCTGACCGGCGTTAGCTTCAATTTAGCCGAAACAAGCCGAACAAGCCGGATACCCCTGACATTAGGGCCTTGGAGGCCGCCAAACTCCTTGTTGACTGGGCTCTAATGGTCAAAGGTGAAGGCTGGTCCGAAACCTTATAAGCAAGAGAAGGAGCCTCAACTATCCACTTGCTAACAGTCTGCTTGGATGCAGGAAGCCCTTTCTTAGGAGACCCAAAGCACACTAAAAGTTTATCAGACTTTCGCCACAGGGCAGCTCTGTGGACATAGTTGTCTAGTGCTCTTTTTCATGGTCTTGATCCTTGAAAGGAGGAGGACAGAATGCCTGCAGAACGATAGGCCACGATACGTTAGTTGGAACTTTCGGTACATATCCTGGCTTAGGATAGAGGAAAGCTTTGACCATCCCTGGTGAAAATTCCATTCCGGGATATTAGGTCCGAGAACCACACTCGGCTTGCCCAGTACGGAGCTACAAGCTGTAAACTCATTCTGTATTGGCGGACTTTCTTCAGAACTCCTGGGAGCAGTGCAATTGAGGGAAATGCATACAGACGCAGCCTCCGCCACCTCTGTATCAGTGCGTCCAGTCCCAATGGGGCTGGGTGTGTGAGAGAGAACCACAGTGGACAATGCGTTTTATGTCCTGGGACGCAAACAGATCCCCCTCTGCTTGGCCATAAACCTCCCAAATGTGCTCCACCACCTCGGGGTGGAGGCTCCATTCCCCGGGCCTCAGCCCCTGTCTTGACAGTATATCTGCTCCTACATTTTGACGTTCCCAAATATAAACTGCTCTCAGGGAGAGCATCTTCCCTAGGAACCACGATAGAATCTGGTGCTCCAGTTTGCATAGTGGACATGAACACAGACCCCCTTGACCTTTCGAGGCTGGTATTTGGTGTAATATGAGCAGCCACTTCGGTGACCTGGAGCATACTGGCAGGAAACAACCGATTTGACTGACTTTCAACCCTCCTTGGAGGGCGCGAGCCTGACGCAGCATCGTGGGGACGCTTAATCAGGAGCTCGCTGGAAACCGCTGCGCCCGAGGCACCGAGGGTGGCGGAATTGGCAGAACGGCCTCCTGAGGGCACCGAGGTCTGAGCGAGCACTGTATAATGAGGTGAACGAGAAGCGATACTCTCCTTCAGTTGTGCTCGATACGAGGAGCTCGACGGCTGGGGCTACTCACACCCAGCAGTCCCAGAGGCCTGTTGACAGCGAGGGAGGTAGTGCTTAAACGCCTCTGCTTGCTTTTTAGCCTCCTGGAACCTCTCGACTACGGTGTTAACAGCATCACCGAAGAGGCCAGGGGGCGATAGTGGGGCGTCTAGCTGGAAATATTTATCTTTATCCTTTATCTCAGATAAATTTAACCAAAGGTGTCTCTCCTAAGCCACATTAGCTGCCATAGACCGCCCAATAGCACGAGCGGTATATTTTGTTGCCCGAAGAGACAAATTAGTGGCCCGACGCAGTTCTTGAACCACATCAGGCCCCGTCCCCTCGCTAGTCTCCAGGTCCCTCAGCAGGTCAGCCTGATATGGATGTAATATAGCCATAGTATGAAGGCATGCCCCGGTCTGACCTGCCGCCGTATATGTTTTTCCCACTAGCGTTGATTATGTTTTTAATGGCTTTGTGGACAGCATCAGACTTCGGGGACGATGTTGGTGACAGATAGCTCATACCCATACCCATATTGCCACATACCCATATTCTTTTAGCCCCCTTATATCTGAATATACAGGGACCTGGGGGCTAAATACACAGGACTTAGGTTTTAGGACTTTAGATTAGGTTTATTCCATGACCTCGATAGTTCTTTGTGGAGGTCAGGAAAGAATGGAAGTCCCCTTGGTGGAGGCACTGTGCTTGGTGTAAGAAAGCACTCATCTAATAAACTTTTGGGACGAGCGCCTTGTTTCTCGGCTGGCCAATCAATATTCAGAGCGCGAGATAGTACCTCCACCAGCTCCTGGTATGCTTGGGAAAGAGCTAGTGATTCATCTTCCCCCGTTTCGATGCTTAGCACATCCAGTTCCTCAGAACTAGACAGCTGAAGCACCGGTGCCTCCTTTGGGGCGGAAGGAACCGACGCCGGAGAGAGAGCACTGGATCCCACGGGTAGAGGCTGAGAAAGTCGTCTCAAACCCCGCCGTGAGATCCATTTGCGATCCCCACGTTAAGAGGGTTAATGAACCGCAGGGAATGCTCACCTGAACACCCTCCTCGAAGGCTGACAGAGCATGCTCCGCACCCAAACACATCACACAAAGTTTGTGTTTATCCCCACCTGTGAGATAATGAGGGTAAGGGGAAGCACACAACTTGAATGACTGCTTGGTGTTCGCCATGATAAATATATTGAGCTGCACAATATCAGGTCAGACAACAATAAATATAACAGACAGTAATAACACAGAGTGCTTGCTGAGGCACAGAAGCTGACGCCGGTCAGACCGGACGTGCTTTTATCTTTTCCTGGTCCTGACGTCACCCGCCCGTGACGTTCACTCTCGCCATTGGACTAGTTGACACATGTGCTTCAGACGCAGTCACGCAGGGGCGTTCCCAAAGCGTCATCGACGCAGCGCGAGTTCCCTCGAAAGGGAACTACAAACCATACATTGGTTTCCAGCCAGTTTCTTTTTTTTATTAATGGAGATATATTATTGGGTCATTCCGAGTCAACTCAACCAGTGCTCCTCAGCTCAAATTTTTTTATTTTGATCATTTTTTGTCAGGTGAAAGAAATGCATAAATGAAGAAGAAGAAAGCCAAAATATTAAATGTCATGTATTTTGTCTACTATTTTGTAAAAGGGATCAAAATGACAATTTTCCCCTGAGATTTGGAGACAAATTACAGGGGGGTAAAAATTATTTTAGAAATACGGCAGCATCATTATTTTATTTTTACACAGAGATTGGTGGGTCTATTAGTACATTTGTTGACTATTAATCTTTCTCATTATATGCCAACGGTGACAGTTCAGAAATGGGAAAACGCACTTCTTGTGTTTTTTGCCCCATGTTTGCATGCCTGTAACTCAAGAAGTATTAAAGATATCTTAATATCCTTTAGATTTTGGTTTTTAACAAACTTTCCTTTTGGTATCCTCATTTTAAGGTCCTGAGAGGAACTATTTTATGTAACTAGTGCAAAATAGATTTTTTTTTTTTAAGGAAATGGGGGTGAAATAGTAAAATTCCAATTAAAATATAGACCTGTGCTACAATGTATGCAGTTGGCATTAACACAGGTGAAATGATCAAAAAGACAAAAATGCCCATAGGGATGCACAAGGGTTAATCCGTGTGCTGGTCTGGTTAAGTGTTTGTTAAAGTGGTTTTAAGTGTTCAATCTTGCCTTTGCAGTTGAAAACAATGAGTTTGCGAGGCAGATGGAGGAGCTGGAGAACAAGGGCAGCCACCTGAGCCGCTCCAGAACCCTGCTGATGTCCCAACACGAGGAGCTCAAGAAACAGCTCGAGGAAGAGCTCAAGGTGTGTGCGATCCCAGCCAGCAATAGCCGTCATTTCTCCATCTAGATTAACTATAGACCTGATATAGTCCGGCTATGAGTAACACACTTCTAGCCAAAATAACCTTGAATTTGGTTACATGCCGTTATTGCCAAAATATCTTGCGAGATGTATGATATTCCATCATGGAAGCAAAGTATACAGTGATTACAAGGTGTTTGGTTTCATTTCTTCACTCATTGACTAGTCTATTCTTGGGCTCTTGTTTAGACGTCTATACGTTTTTCAATGACAGCCCAAATTTTGCCTTGTTTTGGCCTAGACGTCTGACTAAATTGGCTAAACATGTTACTATATAACGTGTGTTTGGACGGCTATTAGACGTCTTTTAAACGCAAAATTGCTTGCTGTGTTCCTTCATCCGTCTCTGGCGAGGATCCAGGCGGTGTGTGAGTGACGTGGTTGTGTGTGTTCAGGCTAAAGCGGCGATGAGCGGCGCTCTGTCTGCGGTTCGCCAGGAGTGTGCCGTGTTGAAGGAGCAGCTCGAGGAGGAGCAGGAGAGCAAACAGGAGCTCCAGCGTCTCGTCTCGAAACTCAACAGTGAAATCTCGCACTGGAGGAGCCGCCTCGAGGCCGATGCCATCCAGCACTGCGACGAGCTCGAGGAAACCAAGTATGCATCAATGGTGTAAACGTACTGACACGCCTAATGTGGTTCCAGGTCAAAAATGAGCCGCATTTTCAGATTGCATGTAAATCTCTCATTGTGCTGTGTTATGTGTGTATTAGAGCTGTATGATTAATTGTTAAACTCCCCCTGTAGTCAATCATTTTATCCCTTAAAACTCATCTTTTTCCTTGAATAAAAATGAGAATAAATATCTTGAATGTAACTCGACACCCTTGCCTCATTTAGTATACGTGATTCTATGAATATGCAAATGAGCCCCGCCTCCACTCACTCACTAGATTATTAGAGCTTCACGATTAATTGTTTAAGTCCCCCCTGTAGTCAATAATTGTTAAGGCTGTGCACTGTACTAAAATGCTTAATAGACAGCCTGATTATTCTACTGTATTACTGTGACAGGTTAAGTGCCCCTATTATTGTTTATCAATATTCCCTTTCATGGAGTGTGTAATAAAGCTGTTTGGTAACACTTTACAATAAGGTTCATTAGTTTACATTAGTTGATGTATTAACTAACATGAACTAACAATGAGCAATACATTTATTACAGTATTTATTGATCTTGTTAATGTTAGTTAATAATAATCCAGCTGTTCATTGTTTGTTCATGTTAGTTCACAGTGCATTAACTAATGTTCACTAATACAACCTTTGATTTTAATAATGTATCAGTAAATGTTGAAATGAATATGAACTAAGATTAATAAATGCTGATGAAGTATTGTTCATTCTTAGTTCATGTTAACTAATGAACCTTATTGTAAAGTGTTACCACTGTTTGTGAATGTAAACGTTCTGTAAAATTGAAAAGTCGAAAGTGCTCGATAAATAAAGTTATTGTCTCCCAAAAGAAAGAATCGACTCTGAACACACACTGATCCAGATCAAAACCAAGTCTGGATTACGTGATCTAATCCCATTTCAGAATCCTTTTTTACTTTTTAAAAACCCATTTTTAAGATTTGATGCGATCCACTTCTTTGGAGCAACATCAGCATGCCATCGTTCTGCCCACGCCTCTCGTTCTCCTCAGTAACGGTGTGTGTTTCAGGAAGAAGCTGTGTGTGCGACTGCAGGAGGCCGAGGAGGCGCTGGAAGCCACGCAGACCAAGAGCTCCAGCCTGGAGAAGAGCAAGCAGCGTCTGCAGGAGGAGCTGGAGGAGCTGAGTGCGGATCTGGAGAAGGTCAGAACCCGTCTCTGATCAATACTGTCACGCATGCGTCTCTCAGAGCCAGTGCAAGTAGAGCAGTGCCGTATAGGCCTGTCAAAATGGCTGAAAAGCTCAATTCAAATTTCTTTCTTAAAGGGATAGTTCACCCAAAAATTTTAATTACCTTATGATTTACTCACCCTCAAATCATCCTAGGTGTATATGACATTCTTCTGTCAGACGAATACAATCAGAGTTATATTAAAAAATGCACACACACACACACACACACACACACACACACACACACACACACACACACACACACACACACACACACAAACAGTGGGGGCAATGTTTTTTTTTCTCCTCCCCCCCCCCCCCAAATAAAAATCTATCAGTCATAATGCAGACTGCACACAGATATGAAGTTATTAGATTTGAAAACATTTACAATGCAGAACCTAAAAAATTCTAAAATTTCACCAAACAAATTGTTTTATAATGTCTAAATACATACCTGAATATATACTGATGACAGAACCTGAAGAAAGTGACTTTAGGAGAGGAGAAGCGTTCATTTGTAGAGCTGTAAGGCCATCTAGTGGCCAGAGTCAGGAAGAATCATCTGATATTATGTGTTTTCACGAGAGGTCACGAAGACTTTGAGCTTTTCTGACACGGGTTTGCCTGTTATATTTTGTATTTAAGTTGAAAGAATGTGAAGAATGTGCTTACATTATGTTATTAAATTAAATCATTAATAAAATAAAAAAAAATTAGGTAAATAAAAAAAAAAAATAACAAAAATAAAAAATAAAAAAAAACAAAAGAAAAAACATAAAATTGAAATGATATCTGGACAAAACAAATTAGTACGATTAATTATAGGGCTTTGGGTCATTTGATTATCTATCTGTCTGTCTGTCTGTCTGTCTGTCCGTCCGTCCGTCCGTCCGTCCGTCCGTCCGTCCGTCCGTCCGTCCGTCCGTCCGTCCGTCCGTCCGTCTCTCTCTCTGTCTATCTATCTATCTATCTATCTATCTATCTATCTATCTATCTATCTATCTATCTATCTATCTATCTATCTATCTATCTATCTATCTATCTATCTATCTATCTATCACTCTATCTATCACTCTATCTGTCTATCTATCTATCTATCTATCTATCTATCTATCTATCTATCTATCTATCTATCTATCTATCTATCTATCTATCTATCTATCTATCTATCTACTGTCTCTATCTATCTACTGTCTCTATCTATCTATGAACACAGTGCTACGCTTCACTTCAGCGCATATATTTATGTTATCAAACCGCAATTTGATCCTCTAACGCCTGTTCTCCCGCAGGCGAGCAGCGTGTCCTCAGTGCTGGATAAGAAGCAGAGGATGATGGACAAGCATCTGAGCGAGTGGAGGCAGAAGTGTGAGGATCTGCTGGTGGAGGTGGAGAACTGTCAGAAGGAGAGCCGACAGCACAGCGCTGAACTCTTCAAGATCAAGACGGCCCACGAGGAGGCGCTGGAGCAGAGCGAGGCTTTACGCCGCGAGAACAAGGCCTTGCAGGGTAACACACACACACACACACACACACACACACACACACACTCAGACCTGCACGACTCACAGACACACAGTGGGGGTGAGGGGAAAGATTCGTATATGAATCACGATTCTATCTTCTACCGATTTGAGTCAATTCACAACTTTCAAAAATCGATTTTAAAGTGTTACACTTCTTTAACTTTGCAGAACTACTTAAAGTTATTGATAGGGGTGTAACGATACTCTCATGTCACGATTCGATACACCTCACGATACTATATTATTGCGATACTCCAAGAGCCCTATCTCGCACCCAGTGCAATTGACTTTGTACACGACTCATGTGTCATTCCTATTTTGCACCCGCGCACAGCGGACTCTTCCCTCCACAGACGCACGTCAACAATTCCGCCACTGACCAGGAGAAACCTCGTCTAAAGTCAGTGGCGCGTTGCGCATGTTATTCAGAGGCTATTTTAAGGGCGCATACTTGGCCATAATGTAGCGTGAGCACAACACACACACACTTTGCTTCTCTCATCTACACAGACGCAGCAGTTTTATTTTTAGAAAACCATACATAATTACAAGGAACAATATTAACACACGAGGGAAATCATTGTTGTGTCCATGAAGATGTGAAAGAATAGGCATAAATCTAGCTTACACATTTACCCAAATTATCATACGCCTGTTTAACCGAAGCTAATTTGTGTGTGTTTCTCCGTCCCCAATGTCACTTCTCTGTGTTTTACGGCCCTGACGAGAACGCCGGTCTCCTCGGCTGTGAACCGCTCCTGGCAAATCCGCCGTTATAATAGCAATCCGCCATGGAACAAGCGCGCCTGCTCTCACAGCTACACACACACACACACACACTGTGTGTCCGTTATGTTCTACACGAACAAACACAAATGGGAGAAAATGTGATGTGTAACAGATCTGCATTCATTCTTAAAGGGACAGCCGCCTCATAAACTGTTCCATTAATGCTAATAAAACACACTGATTTTGACTGAATCACTTTTTTATCCTCAGTATCAATCATTTTATATTCAATTCATACAGTGAAGACTATACAGTGTTTTATTTTTATATTTTGATCATTCAATTAATGATTAAATCGATAATAATATAATAAAAAAAGCATTTTTTGCAGTGTAATAGCACTTCTTCATCTGCTGGTCATGTGATGTTTGATGACGTGTGTTTCAGAGGAGATGGTGGATCTCACCGACCAGCTCTCAGACGGAGGGAAGAGCGTTCACGAGCTGCAGAAGATGAAGAAGAAGATCGAGATGGAGAAGGAGGAACTGCAGGCGTCGCTCGAGGAGTCGGAGGCAGCGCTGGAGGTCTGGACACACACATCACACACTTTACGCTTTCTGATACTCTCACAGAACAGGTGTTCAGAAACATTATTAGCAGAGATCTACTCATCATCACACAGAGACAGATTCAAGAGAATTAAGGATCTCCGGCTCATGTGTGAGATGATGATTAATGGAGCTCTGCTTTAAGAAAGATAAAATGTGTGAGAAACACATATGATGATGTCACAGCTGACCCTGTGACCTCCAGCCTCCATCTCACTGCACACTTACAGGCTTCATCCAGAAACTCTTGATCTGTCCATTTAGAGCTGTAGATGTGATCGTGTGGAGGGATTTATTCATGACATCTCTTTTTTAGCAATAAAAGTATTTCCTCCTTAAAACTGCAGTGAACCAAAGACAGTCTCAAAAACACGCTTTGAAATCGCTGGTGTTTCTGACGTCACAAACTACCTTGTAACCAATCAGATCAACGTGTGATCGTCAACCAGTGGATCTCTGAGCTGAGGGAGTGAGTGGAGGCGGGGCTCATTTGCATATTCATAGAACTGCGTATACTGAGGCAAGGGTGTCGAGTTACAGTCAAGATATTTTAAGGAAAAAACTTTCAAATATGTCATTTTGGTGATCAAAGAAGAGTTTTAAGGGCTACAATTATTGACTAAAGTTATGTAGTTAACTAATGTTGCCCTAAAGTGACTGAGAAATGTATAATATATGGAAAACTAGGAGGTAAACAGAACCAAAAACTACACCTAAAATACGGTTAAATTATTACTTTTATATATTTTTCAGTTATTGAAAAACTTGATTTAATTCCCTTAAACAAAACTGTAAATCATATTCAATCTTCAAAATATATTTGCTAGTTTTAATGATTTTAATTTTTATATATATACAGTGCTATGCATAAGTTTAGACACCCATACTAAAGTTGACTAAAAAGAGGAATAAAAAATCATCTTTTGGAAATTGAACTTAATGCCTTAATTTAAAAAATTAGGAAAAATCCAACCTTTAAGGACACCAATTTTCTTTGTAAATGAATAATGTATCATAAATAAATAAATGTTCTTCCTTAATATACAGGGTGCATAAGTTTGGACACCCCTATGTTAAATTCCCATAGAGGCAGGCAGATTTTTATTTTTAAGTATTTTTTTTATTTTATTTTTTAGGATACTATGCATCCTGATAAAGTTCCCTTGGCCTTTGGAATTAAAATAGCCCCACATCATCACATAGCCTTCAACATACCTAGAGATGGGCATGGTTTTATTTCAGTTAGCCTAATAGCTAGTTTGATTTGCATTGAGAGATGATCTTATGGAAAGTACCCCATGCCAATCTTATGGAAAGTACCCCATGCCAATCTCTAGGTATGGTGAAGGCTATGTGATGATGTGGGGCTATTTTAATTCCAAAGGCCAAGGGAACTTTATCAGGATGCATAGTATCCTGGATCCATGAAGTAACTGGCCTTTAAAAATAAAAATCTGCCTGCCTCTATGGAAATTTAACATAGGAGTGTCCAGACTTATGCACCCTGTATTTTAAGGAAGAACATTTATTTATTTACGATACATTATTCATTCACAAAGAAAATTGGTGTACTTAAAGGTTGGATTTTTCCATTTTTTTTAAATGAAGGCATTAAGTTCAATTTCCAAAAGATGATTTTTTATTCCTCTTTTTAGTCAACTTTAGCATGGGTGTCTAAACTTATGCATAGCACTGTATATATATATATATAGTGTATGTAATCTGAGATATATAATATATATAAAGATTTGTTTTAATGATTCTAATTTATATAAATATATATTAAATATTAAATCACAGAATCCTATGAAAGCTTGTTTCCGCCTATAAATAAAATATAAGTATAATAAAATAATAAATATATAATAAAAGTAAGTGCAACTTTTTGCGAGTTTATATCTTGCAATAATTTTGCAATTGCAAAAAATAAAGTCAGAATTGTGTGTGTGTGTGTGTGTGTTCTGCAGGCCGAGGAGACGAAGGTTCTGCGTTTGCAGCTGGAAGTGTCTCAGATTAAAGCAGACATGGAGCGAAGACTTCAGGAGAAGGAGGAGGAGGCCGAGGCCAACAGGTACCATCATCTTCATCATCTTCATCTTCATCACTGAAATAACCTCTTCTGCCTATAATCAGTCAGCCTTTAATCCTTCTGTTTTCTCCACCTCATCCTTTATTTCCTGCCTTTCACTGACGTGGAATACTCATTACGGTGAGGAACTTGCTTCATCTTGTTCTCTGCTGATGCAGCCTCAATCTGTTCGTTTCCACATCCTGAGTGTCATTCACTGGCAGAAAGGAGAAAACACCAAATAAACAGCTAAATATGAATTTTATGTATTTATTTTTCAATTTTTCATATCAGGATACTGAAGAAAAAAATACTAAATTAATTATTTTTTTTGTTTTTTTTTCTATAGATATTGCGATTTAATATCATTATTGTGAATTCTGTTGCCCACAATAATTGAGTAGTGAAAATCTGATAATGTTACCAGGGTTATTATCATTAACTAAAACTACTTGAAATAAATTATTTTCATTGAAATAAAGATAAAAAATAATATTAGGTGAAAAACCTAAACAAAATGAAAATTAGAAATGTTGCCTTGGCAATAAAGGACTAAAATTATTAACTGGAAAAAAATAAAACTGAAACTGAAATAAATATAAATTTAACCTAAATAGCAATATTAAAAAAGCTCCTAGGCTCATGATGAAACAACTAAACATTTAACTAAAATTAACATTCAAAAACAATATAAAATAAAAGTTAATTCAAAATGTTCTATAATAAAACTAAAATAACAGCCCTAGTGTCTATTTTTAATTTCACTTATAATTCTCCAGGATTATGAGATGGTTTGCTGGTCTAAACTGGTTAGTTCTCAGTTCAATTCAAGTTTATTTCTATAGTGCTTTTTCATAATACGTGCGTGTTTCAGAGCAGCTTTTCTGGAAATCCACATTTCAATGTTCAAAGACCTTAAATCGCTAAAGAAGACCAACCAATCCAGCTTAATCTGGTTGAAAGAGTTTTGAAGCATTGTTTCAGCTATATATATATATATATATATATATATATATATATATATATATATGAACTAAGTTAATGTTTTTATAACATTTTTATTAACTTTTTTTTACAATAAAATTGAACCATCACTGAACTTACTTAAGCTGGACTGTAACACTATTCTCTTCTAGAAACAAACTTTGTTGCATTATTTTCCTGTTATCTCTGTAAAGCTGCTCTGAAACACTCAGTATTGTACAAAACGCTATAGAAATAAAGCTGACTTGACTTTGCTTGTAATGATTATCCTCTGTGTGTTTGTGTGTGTGCAGGAAAAGCCTGATTGTGACGATAATCCTGTGTGTGTGTGTGTGTGTGTGTGTGTGTGTGCAGGAAGAGCCACCAGAGGGCGCTGGAGTCGGTTCAGGCCAGTCTGGAGGTGGAGCTGAAGCTGCGGGTGGAGTCGGCGCGGGTCAAGAAGAAGATGGAGGTGGATCAGAGCGAGCTGGAGCTGCAGGTGGAGCAGATGAAGAAGAGCAGCGCTGAGATGATGAAGAGCGTGAAGAAGATGCAGCAGCAGATCAAGGTCTCTTCCTCACTCTAATGCTGTGACCCTCATCCTCCTGTGAGATTTATGCTCAAACCTTTTATATTAAACCAAATGTTATTACAACAAAATAAAGTATTACAAGTATAGACACTTTTTTCTTTTTTTTACATTAAGACCAAAACCAAGAAGATACTAGACATCAATTAAAAGGAAAAAAAGAGATAATAATAGAAAATTGAAAAATGCAAATTATAGAAAATAATAGTAATAGTAATACAAGTAGGTAATATACAATACGTAAGTAATAAGGTAAGAGAGGCTGTGCTGTATCGTGAATAAGTCACGGCTGAAGGGCGTTGTTAGGCACGACGTGAAGCGGAGTCACGATTATTCACGATACAGCACGAGTACCTCATTGCTTTTATAAAACGGTTACCACACAAGATAAATATTAAAGCCAAAAAATATGTATCAGTGCAACTTTCATTAAGTAAAGTCACTAAAAGCCTTCCTTCCGCTGGAAAAAATAGTCCCTGACCGTGAACAGAAGTTACATACATAATTTCACCATTAGATGGCGGCAAAGACTACCTTTAAGAGTGAGTTAGTCAGTAGAGAAGACTTTTATATTGAAAGGAAAAACTTGTGAACACGGAGAAGCAAAACGCAACTGACAAATGATTAGCGTGTCACAGAAAACACCTTAACTGTTAAAAGGACAATATATCACAGCGGAGATTCAAACTGATTTTTTATTACGAATTTAGGACTGACCTGAAGGACGATGCTACATCTACTGTAAATGCAGGAACACTTACTTACTCGATCTCTCACAGTACTACTCTATAAGCTTCAATGAACAATATCAATGAGAACAAACATAATGTTTACGTTGCTAAGAGTGGTTGCTAGCGGTGTTGTGTAGTGATACATAGAACCATGGTCATAGCCGTGTTTTATTGTGAATAAAACACAGCTATTGACCAATCAGAATCCAGGACTGGAACTAGCCGTTTTATAATCGTTTTATAATGACTTAATGGATGAAGGGTTGTCTAAAGTTGCCCGCTGTGCTTTTCGCATATCCTTAAGCAGGTTGTGGATGGTGTCGGAGTTATCGTCAAACCAGTCTTGGTGGTTCTTGCTCTTATAGCCGATGGATTTGGCTGCCGCATTGGAGAGCACAGAGCTAACATAGTTCCACTGTTGTTCCATGGTGTTTTCTGAGCTCAGACAAGTTTCCAATTCCCTAAGTTTCTCAGCTAGGCAACGTCGAAACTCACTTCTTGCTTCTATGTTTCCCAAGCGGCTTTTTTTGGAGCTTTTGGGCTTATATTGTGCCTTCTGCTGGAAGATGGTGTTGGTTATGGTAAGGTTATGCTCAGAGCAAAGAGTAAGTTACCTCATGCCATTTGCATTCACCCTGCCAATGCCATGCCTGCCTAGTACTCCACTCCATATCCTGAAGTTCTGTCCCACCCTAGTGTTGAAATCCCCAAGCAAGAGGATCTTATCACTCTTAGGGATGCGGCGAAGAGTTTCATCCAGTGCTTGATAAACGCATTCCTTGGCCTCATTTTCAGATGGCAAAGTTGGTGCATAGGCACTAAGTGTGGCATAACGCCAGGGGGATACGGAGGGTCATTAGCCTTTCACTAATGCCAACGGGTGTTTCAGTGAGACTTGGTAGAAGGGTGTTCTTGATGGCCATTCCTACTCCATAAAGATGTTTTCCACCTGGGGGGAAACCTTTCCAGAAGAAGGCATAGCCCATCCCTTCCTCTGTCAGAGAGCCTTCATCCAGAAGCCTGGTCTCACTCAGGGCATTGCTGATGTCGATGTTGTAGCGGCTCAGCTCAGCAGAGATCAGGCCTGATCTCCTATGAGGTCTGTCAGAGATGCCATGCGAGTCCAGGAGAGTCCTTACATTCCATGTTGCCAGTTTTATATGGTATTGTTTCTTATTTTCCTTATTTCGACGGCAGTAGTGGAATAACCCGATAGGAGCGGTAAACTATCCAGATAAATGGCTGAATGGGCAATTTTTAGGCCACCTTGTCTAACCCTTCCCCATTTTGGGTGAGCAGTGCGGTCCCTAAAGTCGCACAGGGGTCTGCCGAAACAGCTGCCACTCAGTCCCAGTTGATAGCAACCAAATACCCTGTGCCGCTGCCATCCAGGATTCTGACTAGGAGCTCCCAGTCTATTCGTACCTGCTCCCGTTGCCAGACGCCCCATCGCTGTCAGACTTTAACCATATGTAAGGTCCAGGTATTGTCACCGTGGTCAGAGGTGGAGACCTGCACAAGGAAGGTTTTAAAGTGCCAAAGGGAGTGCGCCATGATCCCCAGTAGCACTATCTTCACCATGATGAGGTAAATCCCGATGGCAAGGGTGGTCCCAGGACAACCGGTCCCCCATCTTGGCTGCAGGAGGCTGCCGGGTCCTTCGTCTGTTAAGGCGTGCCTATTGCACACCTCCAGCGCATTGCTTTTCTGTCAGGGTGTGCTCCCTTAGGGGCTCGTTTTTCCAGGCTGTGGAATACTTTTCAGAATGCCGCAAGCGCACCGCAGGTCATGTGACAAAAACCAACCGATCAGCTTCTGCCTTTCTGCAACATCGAAAGCTCGGCCGAACAGCTGATCATAGCTGTACAGGGCGGGTTTTTATTTCTCATCTCCATAAATATATCTAGTAGTAGAGCTAATGCAAGGGCTAGAAATCAATTAATCCTTTGCTGATAATTCCCCGTCATCATGGAGAGCGCAGTTCATGGCTGCATAGCAACAACAGACGCCACGGGAGCGCAATCGCTTTTGGAAAGGAGAAGAAAGCGGCTCAGCCGTGCTTTCCACACACTTTTAGACGTGATATGTGAACGGCCCCTTAAGGTGATGATACACAGGGCAACTTTTTGAGCAATAATGCTGTCAACAGGCAACCAGATGAGACACAGGGCCCACGACCGATCTAAATTATCCAGATAGAAATTGATTGCCCATTTTCAATGGGAAAGTGCCCAAGCAACAATCGCTCGGCAAGATTGCCCAGCAACATTGCTCAAAAGGTTGCTCTGTGTATCATCACCTTTAGTCTGGTCTCAGTAGACTAGCCACAAGGCAGTGGGGCTATTTGCCCATAGCTGGGACAGTGGTTGACGGGTGCCAGGGCGTGTCCTCACAGTGTCTCTGGGGCCCACTGCTGCTCCGAGATCACCTCTAGTTTAGCCTGGGACCGTATGATACTGAGTTTCTGTGTATGTGGCCAAGAGGAGGCACTACAGGAGTCTTGGTGGTGGAGAGGCTCTGTACTGGCAGGAGGAGGCTTATGCACTCGGCTCCTCTTTTCACCCTTTATCAAGAAGGCTAGCCAGCGGCAACAGCTGTAAACAGAGAGAGTAACAAGCAGAGAGCACAGCGAGGCATGCACTAACTACACTACACTACTGCACTAGATGCTTCACACACACCCTGTATTGTATATACACTCACAGGTGACCAGAGGATTAGGCCTGTCACGATAACAAATTTTGCTGGACGATAAATTGTCCAAGAAATTATCGCGATAAACGATAATATTGTCGTACTGAGACCATTTTCATTTAATATAATTATAATGGCATAATAATGCAGGTACACCTTTTCAACGATCTATAAACTTTTATTTCTAAAGAATATTAAACATTGAAAACGGAAAACATTTTAAATATCCAAAAAAATGAACAAAACAACCAAAAACAATGAAAGCAATGGACTCTTAGTGTCTGTTAACAAAATAAATGTCTGTTAATAAAAAAAAAAATGAAACAAAATTGCACTTCAAAAAATATTAAATATTAGGCTTTAGACATTATTAAATAGTGATACATTCCATAACAGGCAAAACTGACAGTTAGGACCTTTGTAAACAAATAAAAAAAGCCTCAACAAGCCATATCACCCAAATTTTGCACTGTTACTCCTGTTACTTTGTCAAGTGATTGTGTACTGTCGGGAAGACAGAGACGCACTTTATTGCGTGCATGCTACGCACTGAAAATACTTGGTTAGGATTAGGGGTGAGGAGTGCGTGCGTATTACACGCCATAAAGAGTGTATCATATGCACGCAAAAACTATTTTTGGCATATAAATGGCACGAGAAATAACATTTGTGGTATAGATATGCATTTTCATGTGATTGGGCTCGCTGTCGCAACTCACAACTAGCGTCTTCTCTCTCTCCCGGCAGTCGCCGCAAACAGTCCCGCGGCCGCCGGCGCTTTCCCATACAAAGACCATGTGACTGACAAGCGCCGCCTTCCCACACAAAGACCATGCAACTGACAACAAGAGGGTTCACTCCTCCTATACGCTAAAGAACCGAGCGAGAGTGGTCATCCAGTCTCTTTGGTAGAGAGAGAGAGACGAGGAAAACAAACAAGCATGCAAATGGAATTATCGCGGCCGGAAAAATTATCGAGCTCATTTTTTTTATCGTGCGATTAATCGACTTATCGACTATCGCGACAGGCCTACAGAGGATGTGTGTGTGTGTTCTGCAGGATCAGCTGGCTCAGCTGGAGCAGGAGGCTCGTGTGCAGGAGCAGCTGAAGGAGGAGCACACACTGATGGAGCGCCGCTGCCTCCTGCTGGTCACTGAGAGAGAGGAGAGTCGAGCCGCGCTGGAGGCGTCCGAGAGAATCCGCAAGAGTCTGGAGACGGAGCTGCAGGAGACGGCCGAGAGACACAGCCAGCTGGACACACAGGTACTGACCGAGCGGAAACCTTCCAGTCTCTCTCTTCAATCCATCACTGAAGTGACTTAAACTGCAGTTCATCGACTGGCCACTAGAGACAGGCTGCAAACGGGAGCAGTAAAATGCCCAACTTTACAGCAGAAAAAAATTTGTTTACAACCTGGTACAAAAAGTGGTTTCGGTCTATATAGCTAATTTTGCCTTTCATGAAAACTGTGAGGGGGGTGAATTTAGTTTTATAACTCATCCATTTAAATTATACTAAGCCTTAAAGTTCTGCATAATTAAGGGCGTGGCCACTTGAGTGACAGGTGGATTGCCGCTGATGTCACTACTAGCCGTTTGTCTGCTGTCTGTTAGCGTCACGTCACCTCAGCTAATCCGCCTCGCTGCACATTTTTGTTTATCCGGGAGTGACGCGCTGCCAAGATGGCGACGGACGGCTCTGCCCACTTTTGGCTTCAAAAATGCTCTTCAGAAACACTAAGGG
Organism: Scardinius erythrophthalmus; assembly: GCF_964197995.2. Classification (NCBI taxonomy): domain Eukaryota; kingdom Metazoa; phylum Chordata; class Actinopteri; order Cypriniformes; family Leuciscidae; genus Scardinius; species Scardinius erythrophthalmus. The sequence goes on from NC_138238.1 coordinate 39,637,700, forward strand.
TGACGTCACGCACACTGCGTCCATATTTTTATACAGTCTATGGATTTGACCCTCAACACTGCTGTGCTCACAGTTTATCATAACTGTCATTACTTTAGCTGCTTCTGTAAGCAACAGAGCTGTGTGTGTGTGTTTGCTCTCAGCTGCAGTGTGTGTCGAGTGGCAGGAGGAAGCTGGAGGTGGATCTTCAGCAGCTGATGCAGGAGCACGAGGAGCTGCAGACTGAGCTCAGATCAACCAACGACAAGGCCAAGAAGTCAGCCTGTGAGGTACAGAAACACACACATATACACACACACACACACTCACACACACATGCTGAAGCTGATGCTGTCCTGCAGGCGGTGCGTGTGACGGAGGAGCTGCGGGTGGAGCAGGAACACGTCACACACCTGGAGCGCGTCAGGAAGAGCCTGGAGATGCAGATCAGAGACGCCGGCAGCCGGATGGAGGAGCAGGAGCAATCGGCCATGAAGGGGGGCAAGAAGATCCTGCTGAAGATGGAGGCACGGGTAAAGATAAATCATAATCATGAGATGGCCTCAAAACTGACATAAAAAGTCATTAATATGATGAAAAATCATGATAAGGACATACTAAATCAGATTCATGAGATTAGTTCAAAATTTACATAAAAGGTTACGTATGTAACCCTCGTTCTCTGATGGAGGGAAGGGAGAGGTACGTTGCTGATGACAGAGGGAATCTACTTCGAAACTAAACAAGCCAAGTTATTAAACTATTAATAATGACTTTTAACTCATAATTTAGACGACTTTAGAAGATTCTTTTTCATATGTTGCGAAAAAGTGGCTTCAATTTCTTTCAACATTTCAAGTTGTATAAATGAGCAGTAGATAATGTATTCTGAAGAAACATAAATGAGCTCTGTGCAATAACATGTTTATCAGTGATGTTTCAGTATTCTCTCTGTGTGTGCGGTGCGTTGAATCACACGTGCAGGTGAAGGAGTTGGAGCTGGAGCTGGACGCCGAGCAGAAGAAACATGCTGAGACGCTGAAGAACCTGCGCAAGAATGAGCGACGCCTGAAGGAGCTGCTCTTCCAGACCGAGGAGGACCAGAAGAACCAGCAGAGGATGCAGGAGCTGGTGGAGAGACTGCAGATGAAGATGAGGGCCTACAAGAGACAAGTGGAGGAGGCGGTAGGACTCTGCCTGTTACCTGTGCTTTGTGGTGGTCAAGGCTGGTTAGTGCTGTTGTAGACACGCACGCTTCACTGGCGGATCGTTCTACTCAAGCTGATGGACCCACAAACTTCCTGCAAAGCCAGAAGGAGCAGCACCACTTACCAGCATAAACGGGCACTAACCAGCATAAACTGGCACTAACCAGCATAAACCGGCATAAACCAGCATTAACCAACATAAACCAGCATTAACCGGCACTAACCAGCATAAACCGGCACTAACCAGCATAAACCGGCACTAACCAGCATAAACCAGCATTAACCAGCACTAACTGACATAAACCAGCACTAACCAGCACAAACCGGCACTAACCGGCACTAACCAGCACTAACCAGCATAAACCAGCATTAACCAGCACTAACCAGCATAAACCGGCACTAACTGACATAAACCAGCACTAACCAGCATAAACCAGCACTAACCAGCATAAACCAGCATTAACCAGCACTAACTGACATAAACCAGCATTAACCAGCACTAACTGACATAAACCAGCACTAACCAGCACAAACCGGCACTAACCAGCATAAACCAGCACTAACCAGCACAAACCGGCACTAACCAGCATAAACCAGCATTAACCAGCACTAACCAGCATAAACCAGCACTAACTGACATAAACCAGCACTAACCAGCATAAACCAGCATTAACCAGCACTAACCGACATAAACCAACATAAACCAGCACTAACCAGCATAAACCGGCACTAACCAGCACTAACCAGCACAAACCGGCACTAACCAGCATAAACCAGCACAAACCGACACTAACCAGCATAAACCAGCACTAACCAGCACAAACCGGCATAAACCAGCACAAACCGGCATAAACCAGCACTAACCAGCATAAACCAGCACTAACCAGCACAAACCAGCACTAACCGGCACTAACCAGCACAAACCGGCATAAACCAGCACAAACTAGCATAAACCAGCACTAACCAGCATAAACCGGCATAAACCAGCAGCACTAACTAGCATAAACCGGCATAAACCAGCACTAACTAGCATAAACCGGCACTAACCAGGATAAACCAGCACTGTTACTTTTTTTTTGTCATATTTTCTTTTCCTTTGTTACCTCCCCTCCTGACCCCTAGACTGGGAGGAGAACATAACCAGCACTAACCAGAGTTTAATCTGAAGTGTGTGTCCCGGAATAGGAGGAGCAGGCGAATGTTCAGCTGGTGAAATACAGGAAGACGGTTCACGAGCTCGATGACGCAGAAGAGCGAGCCGACATCGCAGAGTCTGCACTCACTAAGATCAGGAGCAAGAGGAGCGGGAGCTTCGGGAAGGGCTACTCATCCGTGAGTGTGTGTGTGAGTGTGTGTGTGTGTGTGTGTGTGTGTGTGTGTGTGTGTGAGTGTGCGTGTGTGCGTGTGTGTGTGTGTGTGTGTGTGTGTGAGTGTGCGTGTGTGCGTGTGTGCGTGTGTGTGTGTGTGTGTGTGTGTGTGTGTGTGTGTGAGTGTGTGCGTGTGCGTGTGTGTGTGTGTGTGTGTGTGTGTGTGTGTGTGTGAGAGTGTGTAACGCTCTGCTCTCATCTCTCAGGGTTACAGCACACCCTATCCAGCGCTGGTGAGGTCACCCGGGTCAGTGGGGTCAGAGGGCAGAGGTCAGAAGGTCACGGATGACGAGGAGTCCCTCACCTCTCTCATTCCCACGTACTTGAACTCAATCAAGAAACTGATGATCGATTAGATCTGATTAGATCAGCTTGCTTTCCGGGAACACTTTACAATAAAGTTCATTAGTTAACATTAGTGAAAATGAACTAATAATGAACTGCACTTATGCAGCATTTATTAATCTTAGTTAATATTAATTTCAACATTTACTGCTACATTATTAAAATCTTGTGAACATTAGTTAATGCACTGTGAACTAACATGAACAAACAATGAACAGCTGGATTATTATTAACTAACATTAACAAAGATTAATAAATACTGGAATAAATGTATTGCTCAGTGTTAGTTCATGCATAAACTAATGAACCTTACTGTAAAGTGTCACCAGTTTTTCTAAACGTATAAATCTTTTTATCACAATTATCTGTTCAGTATTACATTTGATATCAAGAAACTGTTTGTAATGTTGCTGTAATATTCTTGATTACATGTAAGGATCGAGTGTTTCTGTTGATTTTATTCAAAAACACATTTAAACATCTTCACTTCTACACACTGAAAACAAGAGCAATACGCCTCTGTTTCTCATAGTTCACTTTCACTCTGAGATGTATGGAAGTTTGTTTGCGCCACAGAATAAAAACATGACGAGTGTAACTCCATCGCTCTCAGAATGTCAACTTTATATCTCACAATTTTAAAGAAAACGTCCGAGTTGTGAGATAAACCGTTGTTACACTTCCTTATTACAGTGTCATTTTACAGTAATATTAAATCACAACATGGACTTACTGTAGGATTAGAGTTAGTTGCATGTAATTCTGCATAATTTACTGTTATAACTACAGTAAGTCCATGTAATGTGTGTAACAAACACACGGTAAAATAAAGTCTTACCAAATGTTGCAATAAGAAAATGTTTTATTTTTAATTCCATGGCAGAAACAAGCTTTCGTAAAAATAAAATTGAATATCCCGACAAAAAATGAGAAATGCATTGAGTGGATATACAGTATATATACTTTATTATTTCCTTGCTCAATAGCGTCACGTTTGCATTAGTTTTGTATTTATTGATACCAACTGATGACAGCTGCATAAATATAGCAAACTATAAATCCTATTTAGTAAAACATTACATTTAACGTCATTTATATTACAGAAAACATAATAACTGGATGATATTCAGCAGTTGTTCTTAATTTACACGCTCGTCTAATAGAACGATCCAGTTTAAACCTCTTTAAGATCATAGAAAAGTTGTTCATTGATTTGGTATAAAAATAAGCATTGTGCAGAATTATTCCCATATATTATCTGTGTCTCTCTGACTATATACGGATCGTTTGGGGGAAACAATATTAATGACTGTTTGAGACTTCTGTAAATCTGAACGAACAGAGAATAAAAGTCCTCATGTGATTGTGTGTTTGTTCATTGAGTGTGTGAGTGTGTAAACCTGAGACGGTTATGGCAGTGTGGAGCTGATATTAATCACAACTACAGATATAGGTATGCTGAGGAATTATTTCTCAACATTCTGATTTCATTTCTCTAAATTCTGACTTTATTTTGCAATTCTGACTTTATATCTCGTAATTCTGACTTTATTTCTCAATATTCAGACTTTTTTTGTGCAATTCTGACTTTATTTGTCGACATTCTGATTTAATTTCTATAAATTCTGACTTTATTTTGCAATTCTGACTTTATTTTTTAATTCTGACTTTATATCTCACAATTCTGACTTTATTTCTCAATATTCTGACTATATATCTCACAATTCTGACTTTATTTCTCAATATTCTGACTTTATTTCTCAATATTCTGACTTTATTTCTCAATATTCTGACTTTATTTTGCAATTCTGATTTTTATATCTCATAATTCTGACTTTATTTCTCAATATTCTGACTTTATTTCTCATAATTCGGACTTTATATCTCACAATTCTGACTTTATTTCTCGATATTCTGACTTTATTTCTCAATATTCTGACTTTATTTCTCAATATTCTGACTTTATTTCTCGATATTCTGACTTTATTTCTCAATATTCTGACTTTATTTCTCGATATTCTGACTTTATATCTCATAATTCTGACTTTATTTCTCGATATTCTGACTTTATTTCTCAATATTCTGACTTTATTTCTCAATATTCTGACTTTATTTCTCAATATTCTGACTTTATTTCTCGATATTCTGACTTTATTTCTCAATATTCTGACTTTATTTCTCAATATTCTGACTTTATTTTGCAATTCTGATTTTTATATCTCATAATTCTGACTTTATTTCTCAATATTCTGACTTTATTTCTCAATATTCTGACTTTATTTCTCATAATTCTGACTTTATTTCTCGATATTCTGACTTTATTTATCATAATTCTGACTTTATTTCTCGATATTCTGACTTTATATCTCATAATTCTGACTTTATTTCTCAATATTCTGACTTTATACCTCATAATTCTGACTTTATTTCTCGATATTCTGATTTCATTTTTCTAAATACTGACTTTATTTCTCGACATTCTCACTCCATTTCTCAACTTTCTGATTTAATTTCTCTAAATTCTGAATTTATTTTTCGTAATTCTGACTTTATTTTGCAATTCTGACTTTATATCTCGATATTCTGACTTTATATCTTGTAATTCGGACTTTATTTCTCAATATTCAGACTTTTTCGGTGCAATTCCGAACTTATAACTCACAATTCAGAGTAAAAAAAAAAAGTCAGAATTGCAAGATATAAACTCAGTTCTGACTTTATATCTCGAGTTTTTGTCACACAATTCCCTTGTAATTCTGAGTTTATAACTCGCAATTCTAACGCAAGAAAAGAAGTCAGAATTGTGACATAAAACATTGCAATATCCTATTTTATGTTTTATTCCGTGGTGTAATCGAGCGTCCGTATATCCTGCATAAACTGCATCATGAAATCCACACTTTACTTGTTAATCCATGTTTCTGGTCTTACTGTGAATAATTCATAGGCTACAAGTTATTATTACAAAGGACAAAAGTACAAATTCATCAAAGTGTGATGAGTCGCTCCACTTCTGAATCCGCTTTCCTTTTCCACGTCCATTCTGGTCAATCCCACTTTACAATCCCTCAAATTCATCAAATATCCACTTTCACTGTTTTGAATAAACCATGGCATCGTGCGAGTTAAACGAGCTGCAGTTCATGTCCACGGGAAGCGATGGCTTTGATTAGTCACAGAATTAAATCAGTAGCAGCATTTATATATTAGCACTATTCCACACAGATCAGTCAGTGTTCACTGCTAATGTTCTGACGGCATCAGTAGATCCTGACACACACATCGGTTCTCCTGAGGGAAATCCTGGAGATATTTACACGTGTTCTCCTCGCACACTTTTCCTCGAGCTTCAGCTGGGTTTGAGACGCGATCGTTCTCTTGCTTAGGCTGTAACTCAGCGTTGAGTCGATCTGCAGTGTTATATATATATCTCTCGATATCATCAGATCTCCATGTCCACCGGTCTCAGTTCTCCTGTCTTGTGTTCTTTCACCCACAGTTCTCGGTCTCTGGCGGGATCGACGCTCCGCAGGAGTTGGTCCACCGGCTCTACAGTCTGCATGTGAAACGGCAGGGTGTTATTACATGCGAATCAATCAAATTAACAATCAATATTACAGAAGTTAATCAATCAAAACTAACTTTATCTGGACAATAACTTTATTCTAGAACTGCTGTAAAACCTAAACAATCTCTGTTACTGTAATCTCCTGTTATCACTGTAAAGCTGCTGTGAAACATCTATATTGTTAAAGCGCTGTATAAATGAAGGAGACTTGTTGGGGAAAGTTACTTTGAAAAGTAATGCATTACAAATTGCATTACTTAGTTACTTTTTAAGAAAAGTAATGTGTTACGTTACTTTTGCGTTACTTTTTCTCACCTGGTTTGGGCGTTTTATAACAAAAAAGTGCTGTTTTAGGCAAATGTAAAGACCTTTTCACACCAAAAATGAGCCTCAGGCTGAAGGAAGTGTCAATTCACGTGTGTACAGCAGAGGGCGCCGCTCAAACAAACCTTACAACTTCAACACTTACTTCACCAATAAAGTCCTTTTTCTTGCTTAGTATGTTTGCCTTGTTTCCAGTCTTAAAATTCTTAAATCAAGAAGCATTTACTGCCAATGGGGTAAGAAATTTTTTTTTAATTCAAATGGAAAACAAGAAAAAAAATATTAATTCAAGTGGAAAACAAGATTATTTTTCTACCCCATTGGCAGATAATTTGGTTATTTTTTTAAAACAAGATAGAATTACTTATGTCATTTTATTTATCTAGTAAAAGCTTCTTGATTTAAGAATTTTTATATATTTGGACTGGAAAAAAATACAAAGCAAGAAAAGCATTTTTTGCAGTCTACTTTACTAGTTGCTTGAAAAAGTAATCTGATTACATAACTCAAGTTACTTGTAATGAGTTACACACAACACTGTTTGTTACTCATGATTTGCATTAGACCTCATGAATGTGTGTGAGTGTGAGTGTGTGTGTGTGAGAGTGAGTGTGTGTGTGAACTCACGCCCTGGTTGAACATGTCGGTTTCGTGGCGTAGCGTTGTGTACCGACACAGATGTTGTCTGATCATCTCCACGCGCTCCACCTCCAGACGCTCCAGCTCCTGAGGAACACACAACAGTTAAATACAGTCGGCAACACTTCAAGTGGATCAAAAACGTTCATCAAAGTTGTCCTAAGACAAGAACGGGTATTGTTCAAAGTTCATGTATAACTTTGATAAATTAAGGTTTTAATCCACTTCAAATGTTGACTACTGTATATTAGGTTGCATTACTTAATCATTTAATACAATTTACTTATATACATTCATGTTGTTCCATTTTAAACCGCCTCTGTGATGCTATTGTAAATGTTCCTAATGCTGTTTTAGAGTGTCCTGTAACAGGTTTACATTCAAGCTCAGAAACACAGATCTCCTCATGATCTCCACTGCACATCAGCTCTTTCCTCTCAGTGTCTGAAACGCTTCCATCGGAGATTCAGTCTCTCTAAGCTCCGCCTCTCTGAGAGCTGCTCTGCTGTGATTGGTCAGACACCAGGCGCTCATTATCATATCTGAGTCTCAGCTCTTGATCACAGTGATACGAACAGTAACGATGGCGTGGGTTTTACCGTATCAATCTCATCAGAGTGGATTTGCTTTGTCAGCAGAAACAGCGTCTTCTCGACACGAACAACACGAACCAAACTCTTCCAGTCTCAGATACACGACAGTGATTATGGGCGGAGCTAAGAGACGCTGCTCAGCCAATCAAGACCATTCATGCAAATTAGTTACAAACCGGTTCAGCAGGAAGTGAGACTGAATTACTGACGACTCAATTCAGTTCAGAATCACTTCTTTCTTTTGGGAGTCAAAAGCTTAATTTATCAGAGCTTTGGAACTTGGCAGTGATTTTATATTCGTAAACAGCTTTAAAACACACTATATGAAAGGTTATTTCCTAAAAACCATAATAGGGGCACTTAATTATATATTTAACCTATCACATCCCTCTTTTATAGATCTGAATTTAAATCAGTAACGCTCTGTTTACTTCCTGTCTCTATGAAGCCCCTCCTCCTGAAAAGCACACTGTGCTCTGATTGGTCGGCTGGAGCAGTGTGTTGTGATTGGTCGAGCGCTTCGAGTGTGTTTGGGAAACGCCCCGCCCCTTACCATAACCGGCAGTTTAACACACTACTAACTAACTCAACCAGGCCCCGCCCCTTTATTCTGCGCATGAATTATTATAATGAGGAATATTGTGACGTGTTCGTTCCCAGAAGAAACTCAAGATACAATGGAGGCGTTTCAGGAGTTCAGGAACACTGACTCTGATATAGAGAAGAGCTGGAGCTTCTTCATGATCACACAGCAACATCACACACACACACACACTGAATCACAGGTCCTCTTTAACATTTGTAGTTACACTGTTAACTTTAACTCTAACCATAATCCAACCATTCCCCCAAAACTCTAACCCGTACAATTTTACATCATGATCTGAGAGAATCTCTATTATGCATCTTTACTTGACACTTTCTTTTTTATTTTTGTCCAAGGCTTTATCTAACTGAACACTTCAGTCAGAAGTGTGTGTATCTGAAGAATCATCCGTACACGTGTGTGTGTGTGTGTGTGTGTGTCTGTGAGGATCTGCATCACGTGTGTGTGTGTGTGTGTGTGTTTCTCAGTCTTACCAGGCTGCTGGTGACCATCTCCTCAAACCACTTGGACTGGGACTGATTGTAGAGGTCAACACATCGCATCAGCTCGTCTCCTGAGATCAGAGCAGGAGTTACACAAGGTCATCACACACTCATCAAGGTCATCACACACTCATCAAGGTCATCACACACTCATCAAGATCATCACACACTCATCAAGGTCATCACACACTCATCAAGGTCATCACACACTCATCAAGGTCATCACACACTCATCAAGGTCATCACACACTCATCAAGGTCATCACACACTCATCAAGGTCATCACACACTCATCAAGGTCATCACACACTCATCAAGGTCATCACACACTCATCAAGATCATCACACACTCATCAAGGTCATCACACACTCATCAAGGTCATCACACACTCATCAAGGTCATCACACACTCATCAAGGTCATCACACACTCATCAAGGTCATCACACACTCATCAAGGTCATCACACACTCATCAAGGTCATCACACACTCATCAAGGTCATCACACACTCATCAAGGTCATCACACACTCATCAAGGTCATCACACACTCATCAAGGTCATCACACACTTTCTCAAGGTTATTGCGTGAAATAGTCTGAATAGTGAGAAATAAAGTCAGAATTGTGAGAAGAAAACAGAAGAGGGTAAATATTAACTGTTAATATTGATGTTTACATGGAAACCCAAACATGAACATTTACATTTGTTTTATATAATATATGATATAAGATGTATTTGTTTCTGCTTTCTAAAGTCAGTTAGGTCACTCTAGTTCTCTTGAATGAGCCGATGATTGTTGATTCTCTCTTATTTAACACACTTTCAGTTTTCTATACAAAGTAGATATTTTTTAGTAACATAAGCATACATTGTCAATGTATTAATATTATATATTTAAAAGTAAGAAATAAAACGGCATGCTTCATGCAGAACAGAACAGCATCACACACTTCTCTTTAACCGCATTACCACAGTCTGACACTAGATGTCAGCGAACACACACTTTCCTCTCCGACTCCAGACAGAATGGCTGTGTGTTCAGGGTGGAATGTTTGCTTACTGCTTCCTGAACACTCACAGTGTACACTTGATGTGGCACACTAGTTTAGAAATAGTATGTGAAACCGTAGACATTTTTCCAAAGATAAACATTTAAACTGTACTATGAAGGAAAGGTTCTTCATCACTGTAAAAAGTGATCAGTTGACTTTACTTAAAAAAATTTAGGAAACCCGTTGCCTTAAAATTATGAAGTAAATAAACTTCATGCTTAATCAAAAAAAATAAGTAATGTGGAATTGTCAAATTGTTTAACTTAATTAAACTTATCATAACTTAACTTTTTTTTTAATTAAGCATTAAGTTTATTTACTTAATAATTTTAAGGCAATAGGTTTATTCAATTTTTTTAAGTTAAGTGAACTGATGACTTTTTACAGTGATGGAACTGTCAAGGCTTCATCTATAGAAGCGGATCATGTGATAGTTGTGTATTTCACTGTGATTGGTTGGACAGATGTGAGGTGTGTTGTGATGAGGAAACTGACCGGCCTGTGTGGACTTTCTGCGCGCTTTCTTCAGGTCCTCCTCCATTTTACTGCTGAGTTTGATCTCCAGCTGCTGGGTTTTCACTTCTAGATCCTTCTGCCGATCGGAGAGCGCTTTACGGGCCTTATAAAGCACACGAGAATATGAGAGATGAGATGAGCATGATGTGTTTTATTCACACTGCATCTACAGATGTTCAGAGACATCTGGCATCGCATGTTGAGATCCAGACGCTCTTGAATAAATTAAACCTGTCGTTGTACGATGATGTGGATGGTTAAGGAACTTCAAAGATAAATATCTTTTCGGATTGATTTCTGATGATAAATTAACCCTGATAATTCAATTTCCTCCATCTGGACAATTCAAATAATTCGATTTTTACATTATACTGTTCCTGAAAGGGTTCAGTCAAAAATGAAAACGCTGTGATCAGTAACTCGCACTCATGTCATACGCTGAAAAAACTGATTATTACACAGAATCGGCTAGAAACACATCGGCCCTATCTTACACCCGGCGCCAAGCGCGACGCAAGTGTGTTTCGCTAGTTTTTCACGTCCTGCGCCGCGTTGTTTAAATAGCAAATGCATTAGCGCTCATCTGTGGCCCATGGGCTGCTGGTCTGAGAACGAGTGTGTGTTCTGGCGCATTGTTGGAGCGTTGCTATTGTGAGGAACAGAAATAGACTGAGCCGTTGACCGACTGAACCTGCTCTAAAGTCAATGGCGCAATATTTTTTTTATTTAATGAGCGCGTTAGTAATGTGCGCCCATAGGCGGGTCCACAACACGCGTACACTCTGCTTATTACACACACAGGGACGCACAGCAGCACACACACATGCCAAATATTTAAAATAACAGGATTACAATGTAAAAGATTATTATTATGCACATAAAGATATGGTGAATCCGGCTTGTCCCGTAGATGATCTGTTGTGCACTTTGACCTCGCGCACGAGCAGATCCGTTTGCGCTCTGAGACGCGTTCGGTCTTTCCACTATCAGATTCCGTCATGTAAATAGCGAATCTGCCATGCGAGCGCAACTGGCATTTAAAGGGAATGGGAGACGAGACTCTGATTGGTTTAACGCACGTTACGCCCAAAACAAACCCATTACTCATTAAGAGAATAGGGACAACCCTTTTAGACCAGCGCCGGGAGCGCCGACCATTTTCCCGTCGTTAAACTAGCAAAAGTGGATTCGGACGCCCTAAGTGAACGTGCGCCCTGCGCTTTAGACCATGAGCTTAGATCGTTAAAATAGGGCCCTCCGAGTTAAATGTGACATTTTTAAGTATAAAAGATTGAAATCGTGTCATGGAAGATTGTTTCCACCACAGAATAAAAATTAAAAGGAAATTGCAATAAAGTCAGAATTGCGAGAGATGAAGTCAGAATTGCGAGAGATAAAGTCAGGTTTGAGATAAACAAAGTCAGAATTGTGAGAAATAAAGTCAGAATTGCGAGAAATAAAGTCAGAGTTGTGAGAAATAAAGTCAGATAAAGTCAGAATTGCGAGAAATAAAGTCAGAATTGCGAGAAATAAAGTCAGAATTGTGAGAAATAAAGTCAGAGTTGTGAGAAATAAAGTCAGATAAAGTCAGAATTGTGAGAAATAAAGTCAGATAAAGTCAGAATTGCGAGAAATAAAGTCAGAATTGCAAGGATAAAGTCAGAGTTGTGAGAAATAAAGCCAGATAAAGTCAAAATTGCAAAAAATAAAGTCAGAATTGCGAGAAATAAAGTCAGATTTGAGATAAAGTCAGAATTGTGAGAAATAAAGTCAGAATTGCAAGAAATAAAGTCAGAATTGTGAGAAATAAAGTCAGAGTTGTGAGAAATAAAGTCAGATTTGAGATAAACAAAGTCAGAATTGTGAGAAATAAAGTCAGAGTTGTGAGAAATAAAGTCAGATTTGAGATAAAGTCAGAATTGTGAGAAATAAAGTCAGAATTGCAAGAAATAGTCAGAGTTGTGAAAAATAAAGTCAGATTTGAGATAAACAAAGTCAGAATTGTGAGAAATAAAGTCAGAATTGCAAGAAATAAAGTCAGAGTTGTGAGAAAAAAGGCAGATAAAGTCAGAATTGCGAGAAATAGTGTCAGAATTGCGAGAAATAAAGTCAGAATTGTGAGAAATAAAGTCAGAGTTGTGAGAAATAAAGTCAGATAAATTCAGAATTGCGAGAAATAAAGTCAGAATTGCGAGAAATAAAGTCAGAGTTGTGAGAAATAAAGTCAGATAAAGTCAAAATTGCAAGAAATAAAGTCAGAATTGCGAGAAATAAAGTCAGAATTGCAAGAAATAAAGTCAGAGTTGTGAGAAATAAAGTCAGATAAAGTCAGAATTGCGAGAAATAAAGTCAGAATTGCGAGAAATAAAGTCAGAATTGTGAGAAATAAAGTCAGATAAAGTCAGAATTGTGAGAAATAAAGTCAGAATTGTGAGATATAAAGTCAGAATTGCGAGAAATAAAGTCAGAATTGTTAGAAATAAAGCCAGAATTGCAAGATAAACTTGTAATTGAGATAAAGTCAGAATTGCGAGAAATAAAGTCAGAATTGTGAGAAATAAAGTCAGAGTTGTGAGAAATAAAGTCAGATAAAGTCAGAATTGTGAGAAATAAAGTCAGAATTGTGAGATATAAAGTCAGAATTGCGAGAAATAAAGTCAGAATTGTAAGATATAAAGTCAGAATTGTTAGATATAAAGTCAGAATTGCGAGAAATAAAGTCAGAATTGTAAGATATAAAGTCAGAATTGCGAGGAATAAAGTCAGAATTGTGAGATATAAAGTCAGAATTGTGAGATATAAAGTCAGAATTGCGAGGACTAAAGTCAGAATTGCAAGATAAACTTGGAATTGAGATAAATAAAGTCAGATTTGAGATAAAGTCAGAATTGCAAGAAATAAAGTCAGAGTTGTGAGAAATAAAGTCAGATAAAGTCAGAATTGCGAGAAATAAAGTCAGATAAAGTCAGAATTGCGAGAAATAAAGTCAGAATTGTGAGATATAAAGTCAGAATTGCGAGAAATAAAGTCAGAATTGTGAGAAATAAAGTCAGAGTTGTGAGAAATAAAGTCAGATAAAGTCAGAGTTGCGAAAAATAAAAGTCAGAATTGTGAGATATAAAGTCAGAATTGCGAGGAATAAAGTCAGAATTGTGAGATATAAAGTCAGAATTGTGAGAAATAAAGTCAGAGTTGTGAGAAATAAAGTCAGATAAAGTCAGAATTGCGAGAAATAAAGTCAGAATTGTGAGATATAAAGTCAGAATTGCGAGGAATAAAATCAGAATTGCGAGGAATAAAGTCAGAATTGTGAGATATAGTCAGAATTGCGAGGAATAAAGTTAGAATTACGAGATATAAAGTCAGAATTGTGAGATATAAAGTCAGATTTGAGATAAAGTCAGAATTGTGAGAAATAAAGTCAGAATTGCGAGAAATAAAGTCAGAATTGCAAGAAATAAAGTCATAGTTGTGAGAAGAGTTGCAAGAAATAAAGTCAGAGTTGTGAGAAATAAAGTCAGAATTGTGAGATATAAAGTCAGAATTGTGAGATATAAAGTCAGAATTGTGAGATATAAAGTCAGAATTGTGAGATATAAAGTCAGAGTTGCCAGAAATAGTCAGAATTGTGAGATCGTGGCAATTCCCTGTTTTTAATTCCGTGTCAGAAAAAAGCTTCCATAAAAACGTACTCCAATAATCTCTGTTTTATTTACAACTTGTAAACAGTATGGTACTATATTTGCAGGTGTATGTTCAAAGTCGGCACACTGCGATTGATCACAAGATGTGCGAGAACCAATAGCGTTCGCCGATGACGGATGGCATGATTGAGCGCACTGTCCCTTTAAAAGATGGCGATGAAGGGTTCTGTTGAGTCGAGGCTGCATGAGAAGCTCATTGTTGTGAAGGTCATGAGGTTATTTATAGGAACCCATCGGGCTCCAGAGACGGAAACGGTCCACTCCTTTTAATAAAGCATGAGAAAAATCCCTGTAACTTTAGAAGAGCTGAGCCAGTCGTTGAAATATGGCCCCATATTCATCCATACACACAGAGATATGAATATAATCTGATATAATACCTTCTCCACAGCAGCGTACCGGCCGGCCAGCTGCTTCCTCAGATCAGACATGTGGTGGTCAAACTTCTTCATGTCTTTCTTGAAGTTTTCCCGAAATATCAGCAGAGGTTTCTCCACTTCGCTCTGGAGCTGAAGAGGTTTCAGACAGGGACCGTATTAGAGACGGATGAAGACTGTGAGAAACTAAACCCAGAAGTGTAAGAGACCCTCTCAACCCACTGGTGCTATTTTGACTATTTTTTTGTCAATGAAAGGAATGTACTCTATTTTAGTTCGATAATGTTTTTTATGTAATATTTTGTATTTTTAGGGGATTTTGTGGTACTAAATTATATTTACGCTGTATTTATAATCCATTTATTCACTTTTTGAGCATAGACCTGAAAAATAAATTTCCAGCTTAAACTGTGGTAAATCTTGAATGCTTTAAACAGACTGAAGTCTGATCTCTTTTCAAAGACGACACTTGGCAGATTATTGCTGAAGTGAGAAAAGTTTAAAAAAGTGAACTTGAAAAAAGTTACAGAATTTTACGTGTATTGTTGAAAAAGGTACAATAATACTATTTTCAATTTTTATATGAAATTTTATATTTTCAAAAACACATTTTACTCTAAAACTGCAAGAAAATCAAAGCCATAAATCTAAACAAGTTGTGTTCAAAATTTAAGCCTGATATCTCAATAAATGATCTTTCAGTGAGATGTAGTTCGGCTGCAGTACCAAACGCTTCCACTAGAGGAAACTCGTCTCATTCATTTCCAATGCGCTCGTTTCTGACCGCGAGGAGCTCAAGTGTGACTATTGTTTTCAGGACCATTTAACCTTTATGAATCATATCCATGATTTATTTGTGTTCACACAGCAAGTGCCAAAACCTTTACCAAGTTTCGTACCATTACAATGAAGTAAAAAATTCAACAAAAATAAAAAAACGTAAACTTTTTCTGTCAAACTGACAGACGAGCTCCAGAGGGTTTGTTGTTTTAGTTTGTATCGTCTGTGATAGTGATGCTGAAACTGCAGTGTGTGTAACATCTGCTCTCATATATTCATCCGAGAGTGAAGCATTCCTTCAGTCCAGCTGTGAGACCCCGGAAAACTCTCTCGTGTGTGTGAATGTTTAGCTTTACCTTAGAGGAGAACTTGAGATGAACTTCTGCCTCGTCTGACAGGCTTTTCTTCAGCTGGACCCAAGCGGAGCCCAGTGTGCTGAGAACACAACAGCAAACGAGTGAGATTTACAGATGTAGAATGCAGATCAGCTGTTCTCTATGTGAATATATAGTAAAGTGTAATTTATTCCTGTGATCAAAGCTGAATGTTCAGCATCATTACTCCAGTCTTCAGTGTCACATGATCCTTCAGAAATCACTCTAATTTGATGAGGATTTGATGATCAAGAAACATTTATGAATATTATTATCAGTGTTGAAAACAGTTCATATTTTTGTGGAAACTGTCATACATTTTATTTTTCAGGATTCTTTGATGAATAGAGAGCATTTATAATATTTTTTAACATTATAAAAGACGTTAAGATAACACTTTAGTTTAGGGTCCAATTCTCACTATTAACTAGTTGCGTATTATCATGCATATTACTAGGATATTGGCTGTTTATTAGTACTTATAAAGCACAAATTAATGCCTTATTCTGCATGACCTTATTCTAAATCCCTCAATCCTACAATACCTAAACTTAACAACTACATTACTGACTATTAATAAGCAGTAATTAAGAGTTTACTTAAGTCGAAAATCATAGTTAATAGTGAATATGTTCCCCATACTAAAGAGTTACTGATTTTACTGTCACTTTTGATCCATTTAATGCGTCCCTGATGATTATAAGTATTTTTTATTTTTTTTATCTTACCGACCACCATATATATATATATAGACAGACAGCAGAATGATCAGTAATGTTTAAAGACGCCATTCCCTTCTCGTTAAACACACGCACTGACTGCACATGATTCTCCCAGTCATGCGGAGCCTGAAGGTCAGAGGTCACGACCTGCACTTCAGCAACTGTGATTTCTGCCGGATTTTCAGCCACACAAGCAGTAAATTCTGGAATAAACGAGAGGTTGCGAGCACAGACGTAGGAGCCGGCCAAGAAAACAATAGACATTACAAGCGACAACACGACGGGTCTGAGGCAAAAGAATGGCGGGATTGTGTGTTTGTGGGCGGCTCTCGTGACACACTCCACATTGTGTGTGTCAAACAATCAGCCTTCTCTATCAGCCCGAAACACACTCGCACATGTGCTGAGCGCTTGAGACCGAGCCCTGCAAGACTGATTTACAAGAGAACACACACACTTACACTAATTTACACTCATTCACACTAATTTACACTCATTTACACTCATTCGCACTCATTCACACTCATTTACACACTCATTCACACTAATTTACACTCATTTACACTCATTCGCACTCATTCACACTCATTTACACTCTCATTTACACTCAATGGCCCTCATTTATCAATCTTGCGTAGAAATGGGCGTATATATTGGCGTAAGATTATGCTTACACTCTTCTCATCGCCTGATTTATGAAGCTGTGCGTACCTTTGAAATTCTGGTGTACGCACTACCTGCCCTTGATAAATGCCGGGGCTGAAAACGAGCGTCATTAGAATAACACGCCCCTATATATTCAAGTCTCCGCTCCCCCCACGCCCTCATTTTACGCCATGGACACACGGAAGACGGCAAAGAAGAGAAACTTCTTTGAGAAAGAGAAAGCGAAACCAGGAAAGTGGAAAGAAACAAAATTGATTTCTAGATTTTTATTATTAATGACGCTTATTGTTATTTAGAAGAATAATTTCGTTATTATTTGTATTATTATTTAAAAGAAGAAGAATGGCATTTTTAATATTTTGTCAGTCTGAATTATTTTTTTGGTCATTGAAAGCCTTTCATTACTAAACCCAGTCCGTGCACACCTGCCGGGCCTAACCCTGGCCTAACCATCGTTTCAAAGAATAGTACAACGGCGAGCGCGTCGAGTATAAACGCCTCGTCCGTTTGGGGAGGTGCGCGCGCAGTCTGCGGAGACTCGCGCTGCGGAGCCAGGCGAAAGTATAAACAAGGCTTGAAACGTCAGGTAAAGCGCACAGGCGCGCAACTTAAGGAATACATATGCCTACAATTCAAATGCTTTGGTAAATTCACACAAATTAAACATTGAAGTCCATGTTGCACAAAAATAAACACTGAAGTTTATAATTACTATGTTGTTGTTTTTTTACAGTGGGTCATAATATATTATATCTTTTAGTTTGTCAGTGCGATTTGTGGTGTTAGGAATTGTTTTTCTGCGCATTCCCGCACTCAAAACGTGCGTACACCACCTCCTGAGCTGGCGTAGGATTTGAGCGTGCCGTACGCCAACGTCCATATCGATAAATCTCAAAGTCACCGTGGTTTTGGGTGTACGCTGGAAATTTAGTGTAAGCACTTTTGATAAATGAGGGCCATTCACACTCATTTACACTCTCATTTACACTCATTCACACTCATTTACACTCATTCACACTCATTTACACTCATTCACACTCATTCACACTCATTCACACTCATTTACACTCATTCACACTCATTCACACTCTCATTTACACTCATTCACACTTTCATTCACACTCATTCACACTCTCATTTACACTCATTCACACTCATTTACACACTCATTTACACTCATTCACATTCTCATTTACACTCATTCGCACTCTCATTCACACTCTCAGTCACACTCTCATTCACACTCTCATTCACACTCATTCACACTCTCATTTACACGCTCATTTACACTCATTCACACTCTCATTTACACTCATTCACACTCATTCACACTCATTTACACTCATTCGCACTCTCATTCACACTCTCAGTCACACTCTCATTCACACTCTCATTTACACTCATTCACACTCATTCACACTCTCATTTACACGCTCATTTACACTCATTCACACTCTCATTTACACTCATTCACACTCATTCACACTCATTTACACGCTCATTTACACTCATTCTCACACTCTCATTCACACTCATTCACACTCATTCACACTCATTTATATTCATTCACACTCATTTACACTCTCATTTACACTCATTCACACTCTCATTCACACTCTCATTCACACTCTCATTTACACTCATTCACACTCATTCACACTCTCATTTACACTCATTCACACTCATTTACACTCATTCACTCTCATTCACACTCTCACACTCATTCACACTCTCATTCACACTCTCATTTACACTCATTCACATTCATTCACACACTCATTTACACTCATTCACACTCATTTACACTCTCATTTACACTCATTCACACTCTCATTCACACTCATTTACACTCATTCACACTCTCGTTTACACTCATTCACACTCTCATTCACACTCATTCACACTCATTCACACTCATTCACACTCATTCACACTCTCATTCACACTCATTCACACTCATTTACACTCATTCACACTCATTCACACTCAGTCACACTCTCATTTACACTCATTCACACTCATTTATATTCATTCACACTCTCATTTACACTCATTCACACTCATTCACACTCTCATTTACACTCATTCACACTCATTCACACTCTCATCCACACTCTCATTTACACTCATTCACACTCATTCACACTCTCATTTACACTCATTCACACTCTCATTTATACTCATTCACACTCATTCATACTCATTAACACTCATTCACACTCATTTACACTCATTCACACTCTCATTTACACTCATTCACACTCATTCACACTCTCATTCACACTCTCATTTACACTCATTCACACTCATTTATATTCATTCACACTCATTCACACTCTCATTTACACTCATTCACACTCATTTACACTCATTCACACTCTCATTCACACTCATTCACACTCTCATTTATACTCATTCACTCATTCACACTCATTTACACTCATTTACACTCATTCACACTCATTCACACACTCAATTACACTCATTCACACTCATTTACTCTCATATACACTCATTTACACTCTCATTTACACTCATTCACACTCTCATTTACACTCATTCACACTCTCATTTACACTCATTCACACTCATTTACACACTCATTCACACTCATTCACACTCATTCACACTCATTCACACTCTCATTTACACTCATTCACACTCATTTACACACTCATTCACACTCATTTACACTCATTCACACTCTCATTTACACTCATTCACACTCATTTACACTCATTCACACTCATTTACACTCATTCATACTCATTTACACACTCATTCACACTCATTTACACTCTCATTTACACTCTCATTTGCACTCTCATTTACACTCATTCACACTCATTCACACTCTCATTTACACTCATTCACACTCATTTACACACTCATTCACACTCATTCACACTCATTCACACTCATTTACACTCAATGGCCCTCATTTATCAATCTTGCGTAGAAATGGGCGTATATATTGGCGTAAGATTATGCTTACACTCTTCTCATCGCCTGATTTATGAAGCTGTGCGTACCTTTGAAATTCTGGTGTACGCACTACCTGCCCTTGATAAATGCCGGGGCTGAAAACGAGCGTCATTAGAATAACACGCCCCTATATATTCAAGTCTCCGCTCCCCCCACGCCCTCATTTTACGCCATGGACACACGGAAGACGGCAAAGAAGAGAAACTTCTTTGAGAAAGAGAAAGCGAAACCAGGAAAGTGGAAAGAAACAAAATTGATTTCTAGATTTTTATTATTAATGACGCTTATTGTTATTTAGAAGAATAATTTCGTTATTATTTGTATTATTATTTAAAATAAGAAGAATGGCATTTTTAATATTTTGTCAGTCTGAATTATTTTTTTGGTCATTGAAAGCCTTTCATTACTAAACCCAGTCCGTGCACACCTGCCGGGCCTAACCCTGGCCTAACCATCGTTTCAAAGAATAGTACAACGGCGAGCGCGTCGAGTATAAACGCCTCGTCCGTTTGGGGAGGTGCGCGCGCAGTCTGCGGAGACTCGCGCTGCGGAGCCAGGCGAAAGTATAAACAAGGCTTGAAACGTCAGGTAAAGCGCACAGGCGCGCAACTTAAGGAATACATATGCCTACAATTCAAATGCTTTGGTAAATTCACACAAATTAAACATTGAAGTCCATGTTGCACAAAAATAAACACTGAAGTTTATAATTACTATGTTGTTGTTTTTTTACAGTGGGTCATAATATATTATATCTTTTAGTTTGTCAGTGCGTTTTGTGGTGTTAGGAATTGTTTTTCTGCGCATTCCCGCACTCAAAACGTGCGTACACCACCTCCTGAGCTGGCGTAGGATTTGAGCGTGCCGTACGCCAACGTCCATATCGATAAATCTCAAAGTCACCGTGGTTTTGGGTGTACGCTGGAAATTTAGTGTAAGCACTTTTGATAAATGAGGGCCATTCACACTCATTTACACTCTCATTTACACTCATTCACACTCATTTACACTCATTCACACTCATTTACACTCATTCACACTCATTCACACTCATTTACATTCTCATTCACACTCATTCACACTCATTTACACTCATTCACACTCATTCACACTCTCATTTACACTCATTCACACTTTCATTCACACTCATTCACACTCTCATTTACACTCATTCACACTCATTTACACACTCATTTACACTCATTCACATTCTCATTTACACTCATTCGCACTCTCATTCACACTCTCAGTCACACTCTCATTCACACTCTCATTTACACTCATTCACACTCATTCACACTCTCATTTACACGCTCATTTACACTCATTCACACTCTCATTTACACTCATTCACACTCATTCACACTCATTTACACGCTCATTTACACTCATTCTCACACTCTCATTCACACTCATTCACACTCATTCACACTCATTTATATTCATTCACACTCATTTACACTCTCATTTACACTCATTCACACTCTCATTCACACTCTCATTCACACTCTCATTTACACTCATTCACACTCATTCACACTCTCATTTACACTCATTCACACTCATTTACACTCATTCACTCTCATTCACACTCTCACACTCATTCACACTCTCATTCACACTCTCATTTACACTCATTCACATTCATTCACACACTCATTTACACTCATTCACACTCATTTACACTCTCATTTACACTCATTCACACTCTCATTCACACTCATTTACACTCATTCACACTCTCGTTTACACTCATTCACACTCTCATTCACACTCATTCACACTCATTCACACTCATTCACACTCATTCACACTCTCATTCACACTCATTCACACTCATTTACACTCATTCACACTCATTCACACTCAGTCACACTCTCATTTACACTCATTCACACTCATTTATATTCATTCACACTCTCATTTACACTCATTCACACTCATTCACACTCTCATTTACACTCATTCACACTCATTCACACTCTCATCCACACTCTCATTTACACTCATTCACACTCATTCACACTCTCATTTACACTCATTCACACTCTCATTTATACTCATTCACACTCATTCATACTCATTAACACTCATTCACACTCATTTACACTCATTCACACTCTCATTTACACTCATTCACACTCATTCACACTCTCATTCACACTCTCATTTACACTCATTCACACTCATTTATATTCATTCACACTCATTCACACTCTCATTTACACTCATTTACACTCATTCACACTCTCATTCACACTCATTCACACTCTCATTTATACTCATTCACTCATTCACACTCATTTACACTCATTTACACTCATTCACACTCATTCACACACTCAATTACACTCATTCACACTCATTTACTCTCATATACACTCATTTACACTCTCATTTACACTCATTCACACTCTCATTTACACTCATTCACACTCTCATTTACACTCATTCACACTCATTTACACACTCATTCACACTCATTCACACTCATTCACACTCATTCACACTCTCATTTACACTCATTCACACTCATTTACACACTCATTCACACTCATTTACACTCATTCACACTCTCATTTACACTCATTCACACTCATTTACACTCATTCACACTCATTTACACTCATTCATACTCATTTACACACTCATTCACACTCATTTACACTCTCATTTACACTCTCATTTGCACTCTCATTTACACTCATTCACACTCATTCACACTCTCATTTACACTCATTCACACTCATTTACACACTCATTCACACTCATTCACACTCATTCACACTCATTTACACTCATTCACACTCTCATTTACACTCATTCACACTCATTTACACACTCATTCACACTCATTCACACTCATTTACACTCATTCGCACTCATTGTGAATGAGTATGTTAGTGAGTTACTCACTCATTAGTTAAGCTTGTTTCCATTAGTTAATCGTAGAAGCTGAAGTGTTAATGTAGAGCTACTCATTAGTCCTGAATCACTTCCTGCAGAGTCACTTATTACTGACGGGCGTTATTCTGAAGTCATACCAATACTTCACTGAAAGGCCACACAAACACTGAGATGTGTGTTTTGTGGAACAGGCCTGGACTGACGAGAGAGGGTAAATGACGACTGAACTCACTGTTCGGTGAGAAAGCGAGTGTGTGTGTCGTAGTTTTGGACGTACCCTTCCTCCTGCGCCGCTAGTGGGATCTGTGACAGCTTCGACAGACTCTTGGCGTATTCCTCCTCGATCCTGATCCTGTCCACACACACACACATTAAGCATGAGCGCAGATGTAGAATCCTGACATTCACACACGAAGGTCATTTCCTTCCCAGACTCGGAGTGAAACGTTTCTCACGTACCGTGAGCCTTACACACATTACTGTTACTGTACTTACACACACACACACACACACACACACACACACACACACACACACACACACACACACACACATTACTGTTACTGTACTTACACACACTCACTCACTCACTCACTCACTCACTCACACACACACACACACACACACACACACACACACACACACACACACACATTACTGTTGTCATTCAATCCGAACATCTGCACAAACATCACACGAGGAGCCATAACATTAAAAACTAAAGGTAACACTTTACAGTAAAGTTCATTAGTGAACATTTACTGATACATTATTAAAATCAAAGGTTGAATTTGTGAACATTAGTTAATGCACTGTGAACTAACATGAACAAACAATGAACAGCTGGATTATTATTAACTAACATTAATAAAGATTAATAAATACTGTAACAAATGTATTGCTCATTGTTAGTTCATGTTAGTCAATATATTAACTAATGTAAACTAATGAACCTTATTGTAAAGTGTTACCAAACTAAAGCATATCAAAAACTAAAGTTAATGTGACAGCAAGAGAGAAATAAGCAAACGCAATTATTCATTTTTCTGCTTTCTAAAAAGATCCTGTTAATGAAATACAGGAAATGAGTGACAGGAAGTTGCGTTCGCTGCGTTGTTATGTACAGTTTTTGTTTTTAGTGACAGAAACAAGGCAAGAGGACAAACAGCTGTCATATCAAGATATTATGTAACATCACCAACAATTTTGCAATAGTTACCATGATCGCGGGTTTGTTGTAACATCTTAGTGACCACTATCATATTTAGATCAGTGTAAAGATTGTTAATGTTTTTAAAGTAAGTCTCTTCTGCTCATCAAAGCTGCGTTTATTTGATCAACAACACAGTACAATAGTCATATATTATTATAATGTAAATCAGCAGTTTTCTATGTGAATATACAGTAAAGTGTAATTTATTCCTGTGATCAAAGCTGAATGTTCAGCATCATTACTCCAGTCTTCAGTGTCACATGATCCTTCAGAAATCACTCTAATATGATGATTTGATGCTCAAGAAACATTTATGATTATTATCAGTGTTGAAAACAGTTATTTATATGTTTATTTCACGATTCTTTGATAAAATAGAAAGTTCAAAAGAACAGCATTTATCTGAAATAGAATCTTTTGTAACATTAAACACTACCGTTCAAAAGTTTGGGGTCATTAAGATTTTGTATTTTATTTATTGGGGGAAATAAATAAAAGATTCAACAATTTTATTCATCAAGGAATGTTCTTTTTAACTTTCTATTCATCAAAGAGTCCTGAAAAATAAAATGTACACAACTGTTTTCAACACTGATAATAATCATAAATGTGTTTCTTAATCATCAAATCATCATATCAGAGTGATTTCTGAAGGATCATGTGACACTGAAGACTGGAGTAATGATGCTGAACATTCAGCTTTGATCACAGGAATAAATTACACTTTACTAAATATTCACATAGAAAACATAACTTGTCAAACATTTTTTTTTTTGTATTTTTAATCAAATAAATGCAGTCTTGGTGAGCAGAAAAACATTAAAAATCTTACCGATGCAACACTTTTGAGCGGCAGTGTACGTGTAGAAGGACAAGCGTTTCGGCGATCTGAAGTTTACCTCTCGCGCACAAACTCCGCCATCTCTCTCTGCATCGTCTTCCCCTTCAGCTGCTTCTGCAGCAACACCTCGAAGCCCGAGACGCCGGCGCTGCCCTGCGCATCCTTTCTGTCCGCCTGGATACACACACCAACACACACATCAACACACACGTCAACACACACCAAACACACACCAACACACACACTTCTGCAGCAACACCTCGAAGCCCGAGACGCCGGCGCTGCCCTGCGCATCCTTTCTGTCCGCCTGGATACACACACCAACACACACGTCAACACACACGTCAACACACACATCAACACACGTCAACACACACGTCAACACATGCCAAAAACACGTCAAACACACGCCAACACACACGTCAAACACACGCCAACACACACATCAACACACGTCAAACACACACGTCAACACACACATCAACACACACCAAACACACCAAACACACGTCAACACACGCCAAACACACACGTCAACACACACGCCAAACACACCAACACACACGTCAACACACGCCAAACACACACGTCAACACACACGCCAAACACACCAACACACACGTCAACACACACCAAACACACACCAACACACACACTTCTGCAGCAACACCTCGAAGCCCGAGACGCCGGCGCTGCCCTGCGCATCCTTTCTGTCCGCCTGGATACACACACCAACACACACATCAACACACACGTCAACACACACCAAACACACACCAACACACACACTTCTGCAGCAACACCTCGAAGCCCGAGACGCCGGCGCTGCCCTGCGCATCCTTTCTGTCCGCCTGGATACACACACCAACACACACATCAACACACACGTCAACACACACATCAACACACACATCAACACACGTCAACACACACGTCAAACACACGCCAACACACACGTCAAACACACGCCAACACACACATCAACACACGTCAAACACACACGTCAACACACACATCAACACACACCAAACACACGTCAACACACGCCAAACACACACGTCAACACACACGCCAAACACACCAAACACACGTCAACACACGCCAAACACACACGTCAACACACACGCCAAACACACCAACACACACGTCAACAGCACCACCAAACACACACGTCAACACGCCAAACACACGTCAAACACACGCCAACACACACGTCAACACACACGTCAACACACACCAAACACACACGTCAACACACACGCCAAACACACCAACACACACGTCAACAGCACCACCAAACACACACGTCAACACGCCAAACACACGTCAAACACACGCCAACACACACGTCAACACACACGTCAACACACACCAAACACACACCAACACACACACTTCTGCAGCAACACCTCGAAGCCCGAGACGCCGGCGCTGCCCTGCGCATCCTTTCTGTCCGCCTGGATACACACACCAACACACACATCAACACACACGTCAACACACACCAAACACACACCAACACACACACTTCTGCAGCAACACCTCGAAGCCCGAGACGCCGGCGCTGCCCTGCGCATCCTTTCTGTCCGCCTGGATACACACACCAACACACACATCAACACCCACGTCAACACACACCAAACACACACCAACACACACACTTCTGCAGCAACACCTCGAAGCCCGAGACGCCGGCGCTGCCCTGCGCATCCTTTCTGTCCGCCTGGATACACACACCAACACACACGCCTGGATACACATGTCAACACACACATCAACACACACATCAACACACGTCAACACACACGTCAACACATGCCAAAAACACGTCAAACACACGCCAACACACACGTCAAACACACGCCAACACACACATCAACACACGTCAAACACACACGTCAACACACACATCAACACACGCCAAACACACCAAACACACGTCAACACACACGTCAACACACGCCAAACACACACGTCAACACACACGCCAAACACACCAACACACACGTCAACAGCACCTCCAAACGCATACGCCAACACACACGTCAACACACGCCAAACACACACGCCAAACACACACGTCAACACACACGCCAAACACACCAACACACACGTCAACAGCACCACCAAACACACACGTCAACACGCCAAACACACGTCAAACACACGCCAACACACACGTCAACACACACGCCAAACACACACGTCAACACTCGCCAAACATACCAAACACACACGTCAACACACGCCAAACACAACGTCAACACACGCCAAACACACCAAACACACACGTCAACACACACATCAACACACGCCAAACACACACGCCAAACACACCAAACACACACCAACACACACGTCAACACACACCAAACACACACGTCAACAGCACACACCAAACACACACGTCAACACATGCCAAACACACGCCAACACACGTCAACACACACCAAACACACACGTCAACAGCACACACCAAACACACACGTCAACACATGCCAAACACACGCCAACACACGTCAACACACACCAAACACACACGTCAACACACGCCAAACATACCAAACACACACCAACACACGTCAACACACACCAAACACACCAACACACACATCAACAACACACACCAAACACACACGTCAACACACGCCAAACATACCAAACACACGTCAACACACACCAAACACACACCAACACACACGTCAACAACACACATCAACACATGCCAAACATACCAAACACACACCAACACACGTCAACACACACCAAACACACACCAACACACACGTCAACAACACACATCAAACACACACCAACACACACACCAAACACACGCGAGGATTGGTGTGCACCGGAGCGTGAGAAGTGACAGGTTTGTTGGGAACAAGGATTTAGTTGGATGTTCACAAGCCAGAACAGATGTTTTGTGAAATTCATGCTGTTGGTATAAAAATGTGTCATTTGCACTGTGAGTGTTTGTGTTTGTGAGGCTTTTTGAAACTATGCAACCAAATCTTTGTGGTTTTTCAGAGACATTCTTACCCAAAAATAATCACAGTAGCTCCACTCGTCTGGTTTGAGCAGCTGCTGTTCAGACATGTGCAGAGGAAGAGGGAACGTCACGCAGTTTATCTACAGAGACGAGAGACAGAATCATCAGGGACCGAAACTGACACAAAGCTGTAGGAGAACATGCTCTGAACTAACAGATCACAGTCAGAAGTGCATCAGTCTCCGGTAAATGAAGACCATTAACTTAAGTCCAGTGTAATGAGCGTCATTAACAGCTCATATGGACAAATAAACAAGGGAACAGTCAGCGATTCTAACCCATAAACACAATCATCCTTGCCCAAATGGAAATTACACCACCATTAGTTCAGGCACATGAATTTGATTATTCTGTTTGTGTATTTCAGACAGTCAGTTTGTGTTACGCCAGTAGGTGTTACATTGTTAGTAGACAGTAGACAGTAGACAGTTACATTGTTACGCCAGTAGGTGGCGACAAATGAGTGAGTCATTGAATCATTTATTCAACTAATTAGTTGAACAACACTGATTCATTCAGGAATGAAACAGGCGACTGACTTTATGAGTGAGTAATTGAATAATTTAATCAACTAATTAGTTGAGCAACACTGATTCATTCAGGAACGAACCTGGCGACTGACTTTGTGAGTAATTGAGTCATTCATTCAGCAACACTGATTCATTCAGGAACGAACCTGGCGACTGACTTTGTGAGTGAGTAATTGAATCATTCATTCAACAACACTGATTTATTCAGGAACAAACCTGGCGACTGACTTTGTGAATGAGTAATTGAATCATTCATTCAGCAACACTGATTCATTCAGGAACGAACCTGGCGACTGACTTTGTGAGTGAGTAATTGAATCATTCATTCAACAACACTGATTTATTCAAGAACGAACCTGGCGACTGACTTTGTGAGTGAGTAATTGAATCATTTATTCAACTAATTAGTTGAGCAACACTGATTCATTCAGGAACGAACCTGGCGACTGACTTTGTGAGTGAGTGAGTCATTCATTCAGCAACACTGATTCATTCAGGAACGAACCTGGCGACTGACTTTGTGAGTGAGTAATTGAATCATTCATTCAACAACACTGATTTATTCAGGAACGAACCTGGCGACTGACTTTGTGAGTGAGTAATTGAATCATTTATTCAACTAATTAGTTGAGCAACACTGATTCATTCAGGAACGAACCTGGCGACTGACTTTGTGAGTGAGTAATTGAGTCATTCATTCAACAACACTGATTCATTCAAGAACGAACCTGGCGACTGACTTTGTGAGTGAGTAATTGAATCATTTATTCAACTAATTAGTTGAGCAACACTGATTCATTCAGGAATGAACCTGGCGACTGACTTTGTGAGTGAGTAATTGAATCATTCATTCAACAACACTGATTCATTCAAGAACGAACCTGGCGACTGACTTTGTGAGTGAGTAATTGAATCATTTATTCAACTAATTAGTTGAGCAACACTGATTCATTCAGGAATGAACCTGGCGACTGACTTTGTGAGTGAGTAATTGAATCATTCATTCAACAACACTGATTCATTCAAGAACGAACCTGGCGACTGACTTTGTGAGTGAGTAATTGAATCATTTATTCAACTAATTAGTTGAGCAACACTGATTCATTCAGGAATGAACCTGGCGACTGACTTTGTGAGTGAGTAATTGAATCATTCATTCAACAACACTGATTCATTCAAGAACGAACCTGGCGACTGACTTTGTGAGTGAGTAATTGAATCATTCATTCAACCAATTCGTTCAACAACACTGATTCATTCAGGAACGAAACAGGCGACTGACTTTGTGAGTGAGTCATTGAATCATTTATTCAACTAATTTGTTCAACAACACTGATTCATTCAGGAACGATACACTGACACTGTGTGCTGCTCGGAGACATCCATGATTCTGCAGTGGATTCGTTATGAAAGCACCTGATATTGCGACTGAAATGTAAGTTACGCAATATTAACTTGATTATTTACATGCTGTATCACACTCTCAATCATGGATTTGATTTGATCTGTTGTTGGTTGGAGGATGTTTTTCAGAAGTGGAAAAACTTATTTTTACAGGCATATTTTTGTCATACCATAATTTATTTTGATAAAAGGGTAAAAGCTGGTCATGTGATGTCAACATGGTTGTATTACATGCACATGTACAATAACTGTTCAAGTGATAGTGTTTCAGAGAAACAGCTGTTTAGCAATTACACTGGAGCACAACCAGCTGTGGATGGACTTTAAACAAAGAGGTAGTATACTAAAACCTACTGACCATCTCATTCTTCACGCTTATGAAGGTTTAGACCAGTTTATTTATGAAGACTCTTAAACCACACATATCGTAGGCCTATAACTCTCTGACGGACCGTTTACACAAAACCGTTATCAACAAGAAATGTAAAACTTTGTATGCATTTTGGACGTTCATTTACAATGAAAACACTATCTTTTGAAAACGGGACCACTTATAGTCTCTGTGTAAATGTCAAACACATGAATTTGTGAAAACGCTGACGTCCTGTCCGTGTGTGTCACGTGTTCATAATGTTTCTTTACACATTGACATCGCCATCTACTGGCCTGTCAGCAGAATACAGCGATTATTGACGATTTAATGGATCCGTGTGAACGAGGAAAACGCAAAGGAAAAACATGAACAATTTTTAGTAAATTATTGTCATGTAAATGTACTCTAAATATAAATAATAGAAATAAAATAATTTTAACCATCCCCTATGATACGTTCAGTCCCTGCAGACAGTGAAGATAAACCCTGCTCTTCTCTATCAGCGTTTTCCATCTGTGTTTTTCCCAAAGTATAGCCATATTTCATAGATGCGAGTCTGACGCTGCCAACCACTAGAGGAATTTCTCATGCTGACGTGTGCATTGCTGGAGAATGAAAATTTCCCTTTGGTTGTCAGCAATGTGCTCATACCAACACCCCCCATGTTGCCTAATATTTTCACGTTTCGCCGAATGAGGAAATGCACATAACTGGCCTCACATTGCAACCATTGTCTCACTTCTGGTTTATCTGATCTTTCTGGATAAACACAGCAAGTATCGTGGTTGCGCAACGATCTTAAGTTCTTCAGGATCCTCACACTGATCCTCCTGAGAGAGAGAGAGAGAGAGAGAGAGAGAGAGAGAGCAAGTCTTCAGCATGTGTGTGCATCGTTTCTCATGAAGATAATACCGTCTGAAACACAGGACTGAGTCATTGATGGCATGATGGGAACCACATAAATCTGCTCTCTATGTCAGCAAACATCCAAGTTATGTGAAAGGAAGTTCTCTCGATGGCAATGTGTGTGTTTAAATGGAGATCTCAGATTTCTGAGGACCTGATGCCAACCCTAGGGCCTTACTAGTTCCTCTCTCAGCTTTCACTATTCACTTTACTATCAAGATGAGTGAAAGAGAAAGACAGCTGTCGTCTGAGAGCGTAAACGGCACCGTCATCATAATCTTCCAGCAGTTACTCTCAAAACAACAGATTTTACCACTTCTGTTTCTTCATTATATTAAGCCAATGTAACACAGTTCTTCAACATTTTACTTCATTTCATTGCATGCAGCCGATTATTTTTTTTTAAATTGAACCACTTTAGGACTGTGAAACGATTAATCGTGATTAATCGCATCCAAAATAAAAGTTTGTTTACATAATATATGTGTGTATGCTGTGTATAATTATTTTGTATATATAAATGCATCTATATTTTAGAAATATGTGCATGTATATACTGTATATTTATATACAATTTATATTATATATAAATATTTTATATATAAATAACTAAAATTTTCTTAAATATATACATG
>NC_138238.1:39672350-39677350 GCF_964197995.2 Scardinius erythrophthalmus
GGACAGTGACTCACATCTGGAGAACACGATTTTGCAATAATAAATCTCTCACAATTTGTTCATTCAAGAACCGCTTTTCACCACATTTCTGACTGTGTTGAATCTTATGGACACACTTGGTCATTCTCTGCAAACTGATTGATTGAGGAAGTCAGTCACTAATAATAATGCCTAGTAGTGTAACTCATCTCAGAATTATAAAATCGCTCATCAAAGTTACAAGCCTTTTCCCAGTGAACAGGGAACGTTCTGTCAAGGTTCTCAAAGTTATGAACAGTGACATTAATAGATCGTTCATTCAGAGTTAATAATTTTCACAAAACGTTAGCACAAAAACATTATTTATACCAAAAACATTTTAGTTGGACGTTAGTCTAACATGTTTTTTTATATATATTACTGCTTGTTCCTTTTAAATGTTCTCTGAACATTCTGAAACATTCTCATAATGGAATGTTCCCTTAACATTTGTAAGAAAGAAAATGTTTTAAACATTTGAAAACTGGACATTTTAAATGTTCAGAGAACATCCAGAAATAAAATGTTATAACTTGAGGGAATAGTTCACTTAAAAATGAAAATTCTGTCATCATTTCCTCTCCCTAAAGTTGTTTCTGAGTTTCTTTCTTCTGCTGAACACAAACGGAGATATGTTGAAGAATGTCGGTAAACAACTTGAGGGAGAGTAAATGATGACAGAATGTTTCTTCTGAAGTGAACTAATCATTTACTGGGAACATACTTTTAAGGATAACGCAATGCATTTGTGAGTTAAGGTTAGGGTGAAGTCAAGCGTTGGATCAGCTCGGAAAACATCATGAATCTGCGTATGTTACCATGGCAGCGTCTCTGTTGTGCTGCTCTAGTAACTCGGACCGGACACGGAAAGCCTCTTCCTCGGGCAGGATGATGTTTCAGTATCGATCTGTAATGTGCTCTCAGCTCAGTGTGTGTGTTTCACAATACAAACTATGATCATTTCAGAATACGTTCCTCTTGCAGCATCTCTTCTCGTCTCTGATGACGAGGGCGGGGCTATGACCTGTCACTCACATGAGATCGGCCAATAGCAAACCACAACCAGCCAATCAACTCCCCACAGACACAATCAAGCCCCGCCCACATTCGCTCTTGTTCCTGAAGCGTTTCACTCGGATATACGGCACAATCGTGAATCATGGCACCATGGCTGTGTGGTTGTCAGCGTGAACACACACACATCTGTCTTCAGCACGTTTGTATTGTGTCGTACTTACGGTGACTGTGGATTCACACTCCTGCTTCCTGACGGGTGACGTCGAGCCAGGACTCTGAGAGAAGAGAGAAAACCGAGCGTCAGATCTGTGTTTGTCAGACATGATGTGTGTGTGTGAGAGTTGCTCTCAGTCTCATCATGAGGAGGAGGAGGAGGAGTATCTGCGTTCTCTGCATGCGTAGGTGAACCGTGTCATGGCAACATGTTTTCCCCAAACACTCGCAGAGCCAGACTATCATCATATGCACATGACAGCAGATTCTGTCCACTTAAACTGGACCAGAACAACTTGTAGAGTGAACAACCTCAGCAATAACAGACGAAACGTTCAATCAACACCGTACAGGCGGAGCTGGGGAAGGAGGAGGGTTTAGAGGTTGAGGTTTAATCCCTCAACATAGTATTAATCATATGTTCAGTCATCACTAAATCAATATGCATTCATTTTAACTAGTTCTATCATGACAATTCTTGTAAGATTTTTTTAGCATGGTAATGGATATGATAATGTTAATGTATTTGGTTTTGGCGGAGAAACTGCTATAGTGAACGTTAACCAGCCATTTCAATGTTGAGCTCATTGACTACAGATGTGTCATGAACCAATCAGCTTATACGAGCAGTTAATAAAGGAGCGATGGGCCGTACCTGCTGATCTGTGCTGGCCTTCCGCACGACCGCGTGTGAGTGTTCGGTCTGATGCAACGGGCTGTCGTTCGCATGAAACCCATTCACTGCGGGAAGAACACATGAGAGGAGTTTTACTCAGAGAGACGCACACAATGCCATTTAACAAAGCAAAGACAAAGACATCAGATTGTAATAGAGTTACAAGAGTTTTTCATTGAATACAGTTTGTTTCTCATAAATCAGCTTTCAGGCAACAGAATAATTCTCTCAAAAATGAACAAATATAAAGACATCATTGACGTCAAACCTGACACAGCATATTTAAAGAAAACAAATGTGTGGGTAGCATATTAGAATTATATAAATATATATATATATATATATTAATGTCAAAAACACAAGTTTCAATGTGTTTGAGTCACTAAAAAGAGCTGACTCAATAGCATAACTCGTTCAGGAATCAGAATACACTGGTTTTATGTTTCCTCATAAGAGTCATTTGTTTAGGATTCAGGCTGCACTGTTTGTGTATGTCGATGAATCACTGAAAATAATCTTGTGTGCGGCTCATTTAAGGCAGTGTAGGATCTTTCTGAGTGATGGAGCTTGTAATGAGACCAGCTTTATGCTGAGATGAACATGTCTACTGTTTCCTTCCTCCATCCATGTGCAATGACACTCATTCCTCTTGAGCCGGGTCATAATTTCATTTGCTTTATGGCGTGCCGTCCACAAGCTGGACACTATTATCCTGTCCATCTGTCATTGAGAGACATTGTCAAATGCTGATGGCCGGCGCAAATCAAATCAAGAGTCCTGAACCCAGACCAGTTTGGCTCTCGGGACCGAGGAGCTCCATTAGGTGATCGGTGGATGGATCGGGGAGGAAACTACAGTGACCTGTGATGGGGTCCAAAACTCTGAGACCGCATTAACAGACTGAAATCTAAGAAAGTTAAAAAAAATCTTATTTCTAGAAAATATGTCTTGTTTTTTTTGCCATGAAAGATAAAAAGTCTTATAAAATACATTGCACACTAGACTATAAATCTTTATTTAAGAAAATGAGTCTTCTTCAGTCTTGCTTTAGCTCATTTTGAGGATTTTACCAGAAACAAGTGACAGCTAAAAAGAGCAAGTTTTTGTGGATGTTCAATTAGATTGTTGTGCTAATTTTAATAATAATAACACCCATAAAATTCTAATTTCAAGAATCTTAGTTATAAAAGGCCAATTATGATTTTTCTTTTGTTATACTGCAAACAAATCCCTTCTTGAAACAAGCAAGATTCACTTAAATCTAAGTAAAGTGTACTTAAATGATTCATTTATTGGGTTGTTTTAAGGATTTTCATCTATTTTCAGGCTATTGTGCATCTTTAAAAAAAAAAAAATAAGGTTAAATATCATTATTATTATGTAATAGGTTAAATATAATTATTTTTTTCTAATCTAAACTTATTTATTATTCAAATCTTATAAAAAGTAAAAACTGCACACAGTTTTAAGCATTTTTTTCTAGTTTTAAGATCAAATAGCATCTATTAGTGACTAGATATTTATGCGAATTCCAGGAATTCTTCTCAAGTCAGTTTTGCTTTCCCAATTAGCAGATTATTTAGTGCACTTCACCTAGATTTAAGTGCATCTTGCTTGTTTAAAGAAGGGCATTTTTTTGCAGTGTGGGACTAACTTAAACCTGGAAATACTAAAAGTTTTAAGGTGAAAAAGGTCCAAAAGCAGCTAGAATGAAACTGTCCTAAGATCTTTGCACAGTTGACACCGTTGATCAGGAGAGGCGTTTGATTGGCTGGTGATGAGGAGAGCATTCTCTGGCTAAAAACCCAACAGATCATTAATAATGTCCTCCAGACATTAGCAGATTGTGGGGTGTATTTGCGGATGGGTTTGAGACCTGCAGGCAGAGAGTTCTTGTGTTTGACAGGTGTTCTCGGGGTTCCAGGTGTTCTCGGGGTTCCAGGTGTGCTGGACGGCCTCTCCCACGTCGTCTCTGAAAAACAAGAGCAAATCAAACCCGTTATTTCTTGTTTATTCCATCATGAGCTTCTTCTGTGGGACAGGTAATGCTCAAAAAGTGTAACAGTGCTGATAACTTGACACACAATGCTCTATCGGACACTGTTCAGTTCAAACTGGTCTCAGTAATGATCCACACACATCAACACTGAACGCCTGTTCTGAGTATAAATGATGTCTTTCTTGTGTCATCTTTGGTTTTAGGCCATCATTTTATTTGCACTGAATCAAATCAAACATAATTTCCTGTAGTCGTTACAGTAAATAAATTGTATATTATTATTATTATTATTACCCAGAACACCCTAGTAACCACATAGCAACACCTTAGAAACCACCCAGAACACCCTAGTAACCACATAGCAACACCTTAGAAACCACCCAGAACACCCTAGCAACTGAATAGCAACCACCCAGAATACCCAACCACATAGAAACATCCTAGCAACCACCCAGAATACCCAACCACATAGCAACACCCTAGCAACCGGCCAGAATACCCAACCGCATAGCAACACCCTAGCAAACAGCCAGAATACCCAACCACATAGCAACACCCTAGCAACCGGCCAGAATACCCAACCGCATAGCAACACCCTAGCAACCACCCAGAATACCCAACCGCATAGCAACACCCTAGCAAACAGCCAGAATACCCAACCACATAGCAACACCCTAGCAACCGGCCAGAATACCCAACCGCATAGCAACACCCTAGCAACCACCCAGAATACCCAACCGCATAGCAACACCCTAGCAAACAGCCAGAATACCCAACCACATAGCAACACCCTAGCAACCGGCCAGAATACCCAACCGCATAGCAACACCCTAGCAACCACCCAGAATACCCAACCGCATAGCAACACCCTAGCAACCAGCCAGAATACCCAACCGCATAGCAACACCCTAGCAACCACCCAGAATATCCAACCGCATAGCAACATCCTAGCAACCACCCAGAGCATCCTCGCAACCATCCAGAATACCTAACCGCATAGCAGCATCCTAGCAACCAGCCAGAATACCCTAGCAACCATATAAGAACATCCTAGCAACCACCCAAAATACCCTAGCT
>NC_138238.1:39682350-39684850 GCF_964197995.2 Scardinius erythrophthalmus
GAACGTGCAAAGACTTATTCCTCGGCTGGATCGTGTCGAGACTTTGAAGCTGCACTGAAACTCACATCTGGACCTTCGACCCGTTGGACCCCATTGAATTAGACCCCATAACTTAACAGAAACGTTAGCACAATGTTTTGAGAACGCGTGTCTGATGGTTTGCGCTCACCGTTGCTGACGGTGTTGACGTAGTATTGTCGGCCCTGTGGAGACGTGTAACTCTTCCAGTCTCTGGGCAGCGGCTCGTCCACGGCACACATCGAGGACACGCTCTACAACACAGGAGACAAAGAACATCACAACGTCTTTACACACTTCACTGCGAGAAACACACAGACCTCCGTTTGCTCTGAACTTTGAGCGTTGTAACTTTGCAGATGTTGTTTATGCTCAAACAGCAACATTACACACTAACTACAGTTAGAAAAGTCCAATCATGATCAACCACCCCTTTAAAACACATTAAAACATGCGCATAAAACTGATCAAAAGTGACACAAAAGACATTTATAATCTTACAAAAAAGACTATTTCAAATAAATGCTGTTCTTTTGAGCTTTCTGTTCCTCAAAGAATCCTGAAACATGACGGTTTACACAAACATATGAAGCAGCAACACTGATAATAATCATAAATGTTTCTTGATCATCAAATCATCATATTAGAGTGATTTCTGAAGGATCATGTGACACTGAAGACTGGAGTAATGATGCTGAACATTCAGCTTTGATCACAGGAATAAATTACACTTTACTGTATATTCACATAGAGAACAGATGATTTACACTGGAATAATATTTCACAATTTTACTGTATTTTTTATCAAATTAATGCAGCTTTGATGAGCAGAAGAGACTCTTTCAAAAACAGTAAAAATCTCACCGACCCCAAACTTTTGTAAAGTCGTGTATATTTACTTGTATATCATTGGGGTTTTGTAACTCTTAAAGTCAATCTCAACAGATTATGAATATGATAGATAAATTAAATGTGTTCCATTGTGATAATATTTCACTGTTTTCACTGTATTTTATCAAGTAAAGCAGCCTTGGAGAGCAGACCCAATCATTCTTCATTTATTCAGTGGTTCTTGCGTCACACACACTCTTTCAGTCTCTGCTGTGTTTGGGCAGTTTCTCAGAGTTCAGGGCACAGAGGTTTTCCCACTCGTAATGTTATCCGGTCGGGAATGCTGGAAATGTGTGGGAAGATTCAGACGTCAGCGGGATCGAGGTTCTTTGTGAAGGGTTCGTCTGTGTAAAACTAAACCTCTGTCGTTTAATCGTTCACTCACTCTCACCTGCGGGAATCTCTTTCTCCAGGAGAACGAACGGTTTTCCTCGTCTTTTTGAAATAATCATGCAAAATGTTTCCTTGTGTTTCACAGAAGGAGAGATTCGGAATGATGACAGAATGTTGATTTGACCTTATAATGACCTTTCATTTCAAGAGCTAGATAGATGGATGGATGGATGGATGGATGGATGGATGGATGGATGATGGATGGATGGATGGATGGATGGATGGATGGATGGATGGATGGATGGATGGATGGATGGATGGATGGATGGATAGCTGGATGGATGGATGGATGGATAGATAGATAGATAGATAGATAGATAGATGGATGGATGGACGGACGGACGGACGGACGGACGGACGGACGGACAGACAGACAGACAGACAGACAGACAGACAGACAGACAGACAGACAGACAGACAGACAGACAGACAGACAGACAGACAGACAGATAGATAGATAGATAGATAGAATCACATGAAACACATCACTATTATATGCATATGGTATAAGTCAGGGTTCCTCAAACTGGGTCCTGGAGGGCCGCTGTCCTGCACAGTTTAGCTCCAGCCCTGATCAAACACACCTAGCTGTGAGTTTCTAGTGATCCTGAAGACACTGATTAGCTTGCTCAGGTGTGTTTGATCAGGGTTGGAGCTAAACTGTGCAGGACAGCGGCCCTCCAGGACCCAGTTTGAGGAACCCTGGTATAAGTGATGAGAACGAGGCGTTCGCTCTGGAAAGTGGGAATGTTTTCCTCTGGTGTTTCCTGATGATAAAAGATTGTCAAACCAGCATTCCCGATCGACACGAGTCCAGCAGAACACATCACACACACAGGTTTACTGTCCTGTGTTATAAACGATTACTGGCGCTCGTGAGGCTGCATTAAATTAAATGAAGTGTTTCTTCCTGAAGAGCAAAAGAGTAACAGCTTTCCTTCATTTCCTTCATTTCCTCAGATCAACAAAACAAGCGCGAACTCGCCGTGATTGTGCCGCTCGTCCAGCCAAACGAAGCATTAAATAATGCATTACCGCAGATGGCGGAGCTCATAAACCCTGAGGACGCTCTCATGCGACGCCAGAGCCCGAGGTCTGACATATGCTGGGAGAACTCTGGCGGACCGCTGGGAATATCGGGAGATCGCTTTACACATCCCTGGATGGAAACGACAAGATGCGCATCGATTCTAGACAA
>NC_138238.1:39689850-39742350 GCF_964197995.2 Scardinius erythrophthalmus
TATGTTACTATCAACTATCAATGTTACTGGTAGAAAGTTTATTCATAATTTAGAGAACCTTGCCAGAACGTTATCTAAAGTGATCTGCGCATGCGTGTGGAACGAGGAAGTCTCTCTCTCTCTCTCTCTCTCTCTCTCTCTCTCTCTCTCTCTCTCTCTCTCTCTCTCTCTCTCTCTCACACACACACACACACACACACACAGTATCAGTTCATCGGAGATAACAGGAGCCCATCCTGAGGGAAACTGGCCCCCTCCTGTACATGAGCACAAACATCCAAAACCTGTTTGAAAAGTTTCGATGGGTGAGTGAAAAGTTTAGTTTAGCCTCACTCAATAAAACACAGATTACACAGCAGAAACTTACACTGAACACCGCGGAGAGATTTATAAAACTACAGTTTCGCAGAACTGAACGGAACTAAGGAAGCCTATAGAGTTACAGTGTTAGACATGATGATGATGATGATGATGATGAATCACGGCAGATCTAGCTGTAGATGCACACACACACACGGTCTCACCTCTGTTTGCACGTATGTCGATGGAAACCATCCCTTCTCTCCGTCTTTCTCTCCTTCCCACCATCCTCCTTCTAAAGCTTGAGTTACTCTGATCATCTCTCCGGCTTCGAAGCTCAAGCCCTGCTGATGCTGGTCCCCGTGAAACGCGTATAAGCTCCTGCAGATCCAGCCTGACATGATCAGCTCCTCAGATGGGGAACACAGCTCCAGATGATCTCCAATCCAAACTTATTCCGACCCTCAGACCCTGTTCATCTCATCTGTGTCTGAGTGTGTGTGTGTGTGTGTGTGTGGATCTCACTGAATGAGTCTCTTCTACATGAACACACCCACTCACTTCATTCCAGATCCACACACACCACAGCATTGCTTTAGCCTCGGCCGAAACTAGTGTTGCAAAACATCTGTGTTATCTCATACAGGAGATCACAAACAACTGCGACAATTCAGGACATTCTCCAGATGAAATACGGGAAAACCCTAAAATAATGATAATATAGTAATAAATCTGGCGCTTGTTCAGCATCACGTGAGAGACGTGCTCTCCTGTTCATCACAGATTCACTCCTCTGTTACAAAACTCAGAATATTGTAACAATCAGTAAAAACCCTTTAGAGAAGAGTTACAGACGTCAAACACGATAATCATCACTTATATGATATACAGTGGAGAATATGGATTATATGAAGTGTGTTTGCCCGATGACTCCCTCTGGTGCTCAGACTCGGGTAATGCTCGTGTGGGATTCAGGATCAGCTTCAGGAAAACAAGGAGTAATCATGAATTTATTATAGGAAAATAAGGGAGAGTCCAAATATGTGTACTGTATCACAGTAGTGTATGTCAGTTCAGTGTCTGCATGGATGTGTTTTTATTTATTTATTTTAGCGTGAATTAAAAGGTAAAAATTAATCTCAATGAGCATTTGTTTTGATTAGCCTGATTATGAACAATTGAATTTAAAAAATAATGTTAATTCTCACATGTTAATTCTAAATATATTCCATACAATTAAAAAATTGCTTTATTGACATGATTGTAAATAATACAATACTGCCAAAGCTTGGAATACATAGAATAATAATAAAAACATCAACATAATATTAGAAGATATTATATCATAACTTAAATTTAAATAAACAGTGTAACAAATTAGAATATGTCTGAACATTTGATACCACAGTGTTTTAACACACACACACACACACACACACACACACACACACACACACACACACACACACACACACACACACACACACACACACACACACACACACACACACACACACACACACATTACTGAGTCTGAGAGTCACTGTGGTGGGCAGTAGGGAAACACACTGAGGTCAGATACAATTCACACATTACACACACATTCACACACACACACACACACACACACACACACACACACACACACACACACACACACACACACACACACACACACACACACACACATTCACACACACACACAAACACACACACACACACACACACACACACACACACACACACACACACACACATACACATATGAAAGTCTGAGATATCTGTCAATATTTATATTTTTTAAACAATGGCACTTAAAAATTTGTACCAAAATAT
Source organism: Scardinius erythrophthalmus (assembly GCF_964197995.2). Taxonomy (NCBI): domain Eukaryota; kingdom Metazoa; phylum Chordata; class Actinopteri; order Cypriniformes; family Leuciscidae; genus Scardinius; species Scardinius erythrophthalmus. The sequence continues at coordinate 39,691,987 of NC_138238.1, forward strand.
TGTAGAGTTTTCAGACTGGAGTCTGAGGCCCTCAGGAAAAGTTCTGCGGAAAAGTTTAGAGAAAAAAAGTGAAAAGTTTTTCCTTTGCAGTTTTCTTATTAACATCGTTGTCAAAAGGATCCCCGTTCACACGGATCCGCGAAACATCGAATCGCTGTATTCTGCTGTCTGGCCAGTAGGTGGCGAAGTCACTAATACTGGATGGTGGAATAGCCACTAATAACAAGTAGTGTACCATTTTTCACCTTTGGTTTTTGTCTTGCTTAGTTGGGGACATTTAACTTAATATTCAACAATATTATTGATCTGCCTGCATTGACTAGATTAAAAAGTTCGTCGAGACAAATTTTAAGTTGGCTAGAGAAAGTTTGGACCAGAAAGTTTGAAGTTTAAAGTAGTTTGATGATTAAAGTAGTTTGAATTTAGTTTAAAGCAGTTTAGTTTAAAGTTTAAAGTAGTTTAAAGTATTTTAAAGTTTAAAAAGTTGCTAGGCGGTTGCTAGGGTGTTCTGGGTGGTTGCTATGTTGTTGCTAGGCAGTTGCTAGGGTATTCTGGGTGGTTGCTAGGCAGTTGCTAGGGTGTTCTGGGTGGTTGCTATTGTGTTGCTAGGCGGTTGCTAGGGTATTCTGGGTGGATGCTATGGTATTTTGGGTGGTTGCTAGGGTATTCTGGGTGATTGCTAGGGTGTTGCTATATTATTATGTTAATCCATTATATAAGAACTGAACTGAGCTGGACGATGACATCACGGTTTCTCCAGAGCGGATATATATATATATATATATATATATATATATATATATATATATATATATATATGAACTAAATTAATAACTTTTTAACAACACAAATTGTGGTAACAACTGTGACGCTATTTTCTTCTAGAAACAAACTTTGTTGCATTATTTTCCTTTTATCTCTGTAAAGCTGCTTTGAAACAATCTGTGTTGTTAAAAGCGCTATAGAAATAAAGGTGACTTGACACTTTATTTTACAGTGTCATTATTACATGTGTTACATGTAGTCACTATTGTAATAACTATAAATTATGCATAATCACATGCAACTTATGGAAGGCATTTTCTGCCAAATTTAAATAAATAAATTAAATGATTAAAATGAAAATTAAAACCAGATTAACAATTTCATTACAGAAAACAGTACGCAAAAAATGTGACAAAATTGAGAATGAAATTAAATGATTTCATTTTCACAGCATTATCCCTGTCAAATTGAAAAATAAAATGCAATTGGTGATTTCACATTTCATTTCCACTACAGTCTCGCGGCAAGACTGCCAATATTAAAATGAAAAGCCAAACGTGAAAAAGAAACTACAAATACAGTTTTTATAATGCTCTTTAGTAACGCTCACGCAATAATAGTGACACAATTCAAATACAAATGTAAATTTTCGTTTTCATTTGAATTCCCCTTTTATTTCACAATTTTCATTTTCGTTTTCATTTTCAAAGACAACCTGCATGCAAATAATATGTTAATGAGTGGGTGTGGCTTATTCTAGTAACGGCGCTGAGACACGCCTTCTGTAAAGCTAAGTCATCGTCCCGTGTGCATGAGTTGAATGTGTGAAACGAAATTATTTAAATGTGATTATATTGTAATCGAGACGACGAGATATGGCGAAATCTGTTAGTGAGCTTTTGCGGGAAGCTGCCGCAGCATTAGAACATGGAAACAACCAGCCTGACCATGTTAGTTATAGTGTTAGTGTATAGACTAGACCATAATCGACGATGAGGTTCATTCATGTATTAGGCTGTTTTGGAAATTCAACTATTTGGGTGTACAGAAGTCTTAGTAACACAATTTCTACAACAATTATAGCCAGACATTAATACCCGCTAGCTTTAACCGAGAACCTCGGCCAATGTTTCATATTCGCGTCGCGCCTAACAACGCCCTTCAGCCGTGACTTATTCAGAAACACTAGCCTGTATCTGTCCGCTGTTTAACTGTTACGTGTCTTTTGGTTATTTTAAGTTTGTGTACAAAAAGAATCACAATGCTGGTTTTCATTTCCAGTAACAACTTCTGGATGAGATCGAGAAAGCGAGTGTAGACCACCTGCATTTACAGTAGGCTAGATATAGCATTTTCCTTCAGGTCAGTCCTGTATTCATAATAAAAAATCTGTTTGAATGTCCTGTGTGATATCTTGTACTTTTAACAGTTAATAGGGGTTGTCCGTGCCTGTAGCCATGTCAGTTGTGTGCGTCTTTCTTCTCCGTGATCACAAGTTTGAGTCATTTCAAAAGTCTTCTCTGACTGAATCACTCATTAAGACAGTCTTTGTCTCCATCTAATGGAGAACTAATGTAACTTCTTCTGTTGCTTTATGGTCAGGGACTATTTTTTTTTCTCCAGCGGATGGAATTGGCTTTTAGTGATTCATTTTACTTCATGAAAGTTGCATAGATACATATGTTTCGGGATTAATATTTGTATTGCGTGGTAACCGTTTTATAAAAACAATAAGGTACTCTAGGCTAGTGCTGTATCATCTGAATAAGTCACGGCTGAAGGGCGTTGTTAGGCGCGACGCGAATATGAAACATTGGCCGAGGTTCTCGGTTAAAGCTAGCGGGTATTAATGTCTGGCTATAATTGTTGTAGAAATTGTGTTACTAAGACTTCTGTACACCCAAATAGTTGAATTTCCAAAACAGCCTAATACATGAATGAACCTCATCGTCGATTATGGTCTAGTCTATACACTAACACTATAACTAACATCAGGCTGGTTGTTTCCATGTTCTAATGCTGCGGCAGCTTCCCGCAAAAGCTCACTAACAGATTTCGCCATATCTCGTCGTCTCGATTACAATATAATCACATTTAAATAATTTCGTTTCACACATTCAACTCATGCACACGGGACGATGACTTAGCTTTACAGAAGGCGTGTCTCAGCGCCGTTACTAGAATAAGCCACACCCACTCATTAACATATAATTTGCATGCAGGTTGTCTTTGAAAATGAAAACGAAAATGAAAACTGTGAAATAAAAGGGGAATTAAAATGAAAACGAAAATTTACATTTGTATTTGAATTGTGTCACTATTATTGCGTGAGCGTTACTAAAGAGCATTGTAAAAACTGTATTTGTAGTTTCTTTTTCACGTTTGGCTTTTCATTTTAATATTGGCAGTCTTGCCGCGAGACTGTAGTGGAAATGAAATGTGAAATCACCAATTGCATTTTATTTTTCAATTTGACAGGGATAATGCTGTGAAAATGAAATCATTTAATTTCATTCTCAATTTTGTCACATTTTTTGCGTACTGTTTTCTGTAATGAAATTGTTAATCTGGTTTTAATTTTCATTTTAATCATTTAATTTATTTATTGAAATTTGGCAGAAAATGCCTTCCATAGCAACTAACCCTAAACCAAATCCTATAGTAAGTAGTTAATTTAAAGTCCCCCTATGGTGTAAATCCAGCTTTTAATGTTGTTTATGCGTCTATGTGGTGTTTTTAATATGCTTTAAGACAAACCATGTGTAAATTCATAAGTCAAGCATTGCTGAGTATTTTCTCCTTAAAACTGCAGTGAACCAAAGACAGTCTCAAAAACAAATCGCTGGTGTTTCTGACGTCACAAACTACCTTGTAAACAATAGGCTTGTTTGAGATGAGCAAAATCTGCGCAGAATCGATCACCGGTGATCAGCGCGAGATGCATGCCGGTTAGAAATGTGTCCGAGAGCGGTCCGCCTTGCTCTGATGTCATGCTGACGTATGTCAAAAATCTCTCGCGAGCGCAAGGCACACCTGTCGGATTCTGCAGTCGCGCGCAGTTGCTCTCCACCGACTGCGCTGATCAAAAGCATGATGGGAAACGACTTGCTGACGACACAGCTTAATGCTCATTGGTTTAAACAACCGTGATGTATTGTTCTCTTTTAAAATGTTTGATTTTAAAACTCTAATATCATGTTTTATGTGTATATGTTATGTGTGAATATTCCCAAACTATCTGACAGTGCGATCTCTTTGGGTTATGCAGTTTAATTTTTATAAAAATAAAATAAAAAATAAAAACACATATGTCTGTATTAAAGAAAAAATGATTGATAAACATGTATTTAGAATGGAATTAAATAACAAGTACTTTGGGTGTCTTGTTCATTTTATTTATTTCCATATAAAAGCAACAGAACTTGAATTACATCCAGTTTATTAGCAACACTGTGCACGAGCGTGAATCCCGTGAATCCCGCGATATCCATCTTTGATCTCACAGGTGTCAGATCCACTGCGAGAAGAGAGATCTGTCCGGCTTGCCTGCGCTTTTTTCACTCCTCCTCTCACTGCAGCCGCCTACTCTCGCCTACATTTCAGGCGAGGCAAGGCGCATCTCAAACAAGCCTAATCAGAGTGGATCTCTGATGTGAGTGAGTGGAGGCGGGGCTCATTTGCATATTCATAAGACCGCGTATACTAAGGCAAGGGTGTCGACTAGTTAGGCTATATTCAAGATATTAAGGAAAAAACGTTTAAATATGTCATTTTGGTGATCAAAGATGAATTTTAAGGGATACAATTATTAAAAACAGGTGGACTTTAATATTACTCAGTCTTATGTTTTGATGTGTGCTCGAGTTTTACACGGAACGCGAGGCGTTGGCAACCCAGTCTGACCCCCCCACACACACTCTCTGTGATGGTATGTTCCACGAACTGTCAACTGAAGGCCACTCTTTCTCTATCATTACATGACAAATTCAAACAATATCGCCTGAACTGGCCGCGTTTAAACACACGCCCGGAGTTTCGCCGCGGTTTCTCGGAAGATGGAGGATCGCGCGCGAGCGTTGTTTTCTTTCGGGATAATCGCGGACGTCCAGTTCGCAGATATAGATGATGGGATGAACTATCTGAGGACAAGTAGACGCTTCTACAGGAACAGCGTCGCGTTGCTTCGGGACGCGGTGCGGCACTGGGAGGAGACGCGCGTCAGCTGCGTCATTCAGCTCGGAGACGCTATTGACGGATACAACAAGAGCCGCGACGCGTCGGAACGAGCGCTAGACACGGTTATGGCCGAGTTCGAGAAGAGTTCGGTGGATGTACATCATGTGTGGGGCAATCACGAGTTCTACAACTTCAGCAGGGAAACTCTAATGGCTTCTCCGCTGAACAGCGCGGGGAAAGCAGGAGCCGGAAGTGACCTCATCGCGGACGACATTTACGCGTATGAGTTTAGCCCCGCCCCCGGGTTTCGATTCGTGCTTCTGGACGCGTACGACGTGAGCGTCATTGGGAGAGACGCGCGTAGCGAGAAGCATCAGCAGGCCATGAAGCTGCTACTGAAACACAACAGCAACGCGGACCTCAACCAGCCACCAGGTGCTGACCTCTGACCCCTGACACCCGTCCTAAACTTTAGAAGCCTGATTTATATTTTTTTCTTTGTAAAAAAAAACAAACAAAAAAAAAACATACTGTCCAAAATATGATTTGGAAAATATTTAGACCTCAACCAGCCGACAGGTCTCTGACCTCTGACCCCCATCCTAAACTTTGATTTATTTGATTTGGCTGATTTATAGTTTTTTAGTTTGTATAAAGAAAATAATAAAAAAAAACGTACTAATATTTGGAAAATATATATATATTTTTTTCAATTCATTATAGTACTGAATTGTTAATTTATTTATTCACTCACTCACTCCCCCTTTATTGCATGATTATTACAAAAATAAACCAAAACACAGTAAGGTTATTTTACACTGTACATTTTTTTGTTTCAACTCAAAGTAAGTGTTCATTTCGTGCTGCTTTAACATGTTAAGTTTAGTCAACTTGAAATGTGAAGTTATATTAAGTGACAGCCTGGATATTTGAGGTATCATTAAATCCAGTAAAGTTATTCTCACACTAATTGCAACAATCATTTTTTTACATAACATGATGACCAGCCTTATCAAGCAACCGACCGTTGATTAATAACAATAATCATGTTTACAGTATATAGTGGGCATGTGAAACATTTGCTTGGTGAATTAATACGAAGGCTCGTTGTTTATGTGCTTTCTTACAGATTATGGGTTGGAACAAAGGTTTGTGAAGTTCAATGGAGGATTCAGTGCAGAGCAGCTTCAGTGGCTCGATGAAGTCTTAACCCTCGCCGACCAGAGGCAGGAGAGAGTCACTGTCTTCAGTGAGTATATTAATATTCTGCAGTGAGTATATTCATGTTCTGCAGTGAGTATATTCATGTTCTGCAGTGAGTATATTAATATTCTGCAGTGAGTATATTCATGTTCTGCAGTGAGTATATTAATGTTCTGCAGTGAGTATATTCATGTTCTGCAGTGAGTATATTCATGTTCTGCAGTGAGTATATTAATATTCTGCAGTGAGTATATTCATGTTCTGCAGTGAGTATATTCATGTTCTGCAGTGAGTATATTTATGTTCTGCAGTGAGTATATTAATGTTCTGCAGTGAGTATATTCATGTTCTGCAGTGAGTATATTCATGTTCTGCAGTGAGTATATTCATGTTCTGCAGTGAGTATATTCATGTTCTGCAGTGAGTATATTAATGTTCTGCAGTGAGTATATTAATGTTCTGCAGTGAGTATATTCATGTTCTGCAGTGAGTATATTCATGTTCTGCAGTGAGTATATTCATGTTCTGCAGTGAGTATATTCATGTTCTGCCGTGAGTATATTAATGTTCTGCAGTGAGTATATTCATGTTCTGCAGTGAGTATATTCATGTTCTGCAGTGAGTATATTCATGTTCTGCAGTGAGTATATTCATGTTATGCAGTGAGTATATTAATATTCTGCAGTGAGTATATTAATGTTCTGCAGTGAGTATATTAATATTCTGCAGTGAGTATATTAATGTTCTGCAGTGAGTATATTCATGTTCTGCAGTGAGTATATTAATGTTCTGCAGTGAGTATATTCATATTCTGCAGTGAGTATATTAATATTCTGCAGTGAGTATATTAATGTTCTGCAGTGAGTATATTAATGTTCTGCAGTGAGTATATTAATGTTCTGCAGTGAGTATATTCATGTTCTGCAGTGAGTATATTCATGTTCTGCAGTGAGTATATTCATGTTCTGCAGTGAGTATATTCATATTCTGCAGTGAGTATATTAATGTTCTGCAGTGAGTATATTCATGTTCTGCAGTGAGTATATTCATGTTCTGCAGTGATTATATCCATGTTCTGCAGTGATTATATCCATGTTCTGCAGTGAGTATATTCATGTTCTGCAGTGAGTATATTCATGTTCTGCAGTGAGTATATTAATGTTCTGCAGTGAGTATATTCATGTTCTGCAGTGAGTATATTAATGTTCTGCAGTGAGTATATTCATGTTCTGCAGTGAGTATATTAATATTCTGCAGTGAGTATATTAATGTTCTGCAGTGAGTATATTCATGTTCTGCAGTGAGTATATTAATGTTCTGCAGTGAGTATATTAATATTCTGCAGTGAGTATATTCATGTTCTGCAGTGAGTATATTAATGTTCTGCAGTGAGTATATTAATGTTCTGCAGTGAGTATATTCATGTTCTGCAGTGAGTATATTCATGTTCTGCAGTGAGTATATTAATGTTCTGCCGTGAGTATATTAATATTATGAGTATATTAATGTTCTGCAGTGAGTATATTAATGTTCTGCAGTGAGTATATTAATGTTCTGCAGTGAGTATATTAATGTTCTGCCGTGAGTATATTAATGTTCTGCAGTGAGTATATTCATGTTCTGCAGTGAGTATATTCATGTTCTGCAGTGAGTATATTAATGTTCTGCAGTGAGTATATTCATGTTCTGCAGTGAGTATATTAATATTCTGCAGTGAGTATATTAATGTTCTGCAGTGAGTATATTAATGTTCTGCAGTGAGTATATTCATGTTCTGCAGTGAGTATATTAATGTTCTGCAGTGAGTATATTCATGTTCTGCAGTGAGTATATTCATGTTCTGCAGTGAGTATATTCATGTTCTGCAGTGAGTATATTAATGTTCTGCAGTGAGTATATTAATGTTCTGCAGTGAGTATATTCATGTTCTGCAGTGAGTATATTAATATTCTGCAGTGAGTATATTCATGTTCTGCAGTGAGTATATTCATGTTCTGCAGTGAGTATATTAATGTTCTGCAGTGAGTATATTCATGTTCTGCAGTGAGTATATTAATATTAATGCAGTGAGTATATTAATATTCTGCAGTGAGTATATTAATATTCTGCAGTGAGTATATTCATATATGCATGTTCACTATAAGAGTTTAAATACATAAAATAATGATTTAACCTGTTAAGCTGCACCAGTGCGTCGGCGCACTGAAGCGTTTTTTTTTATATATAGCTCAAAGTTACTATCAGATTTAATGTTATACTTCGACAAACTATACATCATTAAAAAGATATAAGACTCAAGTTTCAGTATTTGACCACTATTGTATTCTGAGAAACTTATAGCGACAGTTATTTCTTAATTTGTGTCAGGAGTTATGAAATGAAAAAATGAGTCGATACCTTTAACATGAATTATGACCGTCAGCCGCTTTCATTCATAAAAAAACTCCGTGCTGTCGTCATGACAGCGATTCACAAAACAACGTCTCTCAGGGCTTTAGCTCAAAAATGTGCAGATTTGGAGAAATATTGATATATTCTCATAGATTCACATCATATTTCTATAGACAGGAATAATATTTATTGAATTTATACCCAAATGCGTCGATGTAATGATTATGAGCGCTTGCATACTCTGATACTGTGTTTTCAATTCATACCAATAGCCTGAGGGCGCTATATGCACAATAATAGTCCATATATAGAACACGAAGAAGAGCCATGATCATGTGACATTCCAGGACGTCACTGGTACACACAAAGCTACAGAGTTCGCGCTGTAAAATGCAGATGCAGATGTTTTGAAGATAATAAACATGATTGCAATGATATTTGAGTTACCTGTGTTTTCCAAGCCATGCCAGGTATTTTCATAATAATAGATTATATTTATAATGTAATGCTAATCTGTATAGACTATCATTGTGCAGAACAGTATACAATAGTATATTTTCTGTCTGTTTTTTTTCATCTGAAGCCAAATTAGATTACAGAAGATTATTTTAAATACTCCACTTGCGTTTTAAAGTAAGTTTGGAGCACAAACATGGTTTTAATCTCATAAATTGTCATGTATTGATGGTGTGCTAAGCTAACATGCTAGCTCCCTAGGTGCACCTGCAACCTAGAAGTTATACTTTTATGTTTTTTTGAATGCTTACTGAAAGTTTCTTTATTCAAGAATGTTCTTTATTCTTTATTTAAAATGTGAGGTGAACTTTGAGAAAAGAATTTAGGGATTGAAACCCAATGAATAGCCTGTGAATAGCCAGTCGTTAGTAACTATAATGCAGACAAAAGAAATGCATATTTAGAGCCATAACCAGGCTGGAGAAGTGTGAATGTGTGCAGGGGGAGACTGAGACTGAATGGGGATCGTTTGCACCACAAAACAATAGAGACAATAAGACTGAATGGATGACTTAAAAGATGACTAAACATCAGCAGCATTTTAGCCTCAAATCAAAATAAAGTCACATGACATGGTCTTGAAAAACATTTAACTAAATACAGAGTTTTGGACTTATTATCTTCAGATTTTAAACATAAAATGTTTAGACATGTGGCTTTAGCTGTAGTGCATTTCTAGATTGCTCCAGTGCCAACTTCAATTTTATTTTCATGAGGATGTTTCATTAAAATTAATTTCTAATAACTTTACAAAACTTTGAAGCTATTTATAACAATTTTTGTCATTATGACAATAATTAATTCTACATTTACAATAAACTGCCAGGTGTCAGCTTTCAAATGAGATCATACTTGTGCTTTTAGTACAAAGGGTTCATGAACTGTATCTGTTTCAGTTTGGGTATGTCATTTCTGGGGATTTTTCAAAAGTGGGGTTGCAGCTTAACAGGTTAAACTCTGTTTTACATCTGATGTACACATTTAGATTAAATATGCCACTCTCATGAATGGAGTTAAAGGGTTAGTTCAGCCAAAAATTAAAGTTCTGTTCAGTAATTACTCTCCTTCATGTTGTTCAACCCCGTCAGACTCTCGTTCATCTTCGGAACACAAATTAAGATATGTTTGATGAGATCTGAGAGCTGGCTCACTCTTCCAGAGGCTTCTCTGTTATTTCATTCTGCCGGCTCAGAAAAGTTAGTAAAGACATCGTTAAAATAGTCAGAGTGACTACAGTGGCTCAACCTTAAGTTTAAAATAACAACTTTATTCAACTCTTCATTTTCTTCTGTGTTTCTCTGAGTGAGTTCACATGCGCGAGAACTGAGACAAGGACGCAGATGGGTCTCGATGTAGTGTTTAAACTGGTTCTAAAGTGTGCATTTCCTGGATGTCCGAATCGTGAGAAACCGATGGTTAAAACGTAAAAGTGCCTTACCTTTCACACTTTCCCATCATGATCGTGAGCGTCATCTTCTCAGTTCTCGCACATGCATCGTGGCTAATCCTGTAACCCTGAGTTTGTTAAACTACCGTCATGGTACAGGCTCCTGGTCTTGATGTGGTGTGTGTGTGTGTTTGCAGGTCATCTCCCCGTTCACCCGGACGCCACGGACTCCATCTGTCTGGCCTGGAACTACGAGGAGCTTCTGTCGGTCCTGCGAGCTCATAAGAGTGTGATGATCTTCATCTCGGGACACGATCATGACGGAGGGTTCTGCACCGACCCGTCGGGCGTTCACCACATCACACTGGAGGGGGTGATCGAGACCCCCCCCGACACCAGCGCCTTCGGGACGGTGTACGTGTATGAGGACCAGATGCTTCTCAAGGGCAGTGGAAGAACCGCAGACAGAGTCCTCAGATATCCATGAGAGATTACTGTCAATGAACGATGGAATTAAAACAAACAAACACCATCTGTATGATCATCTCAGTCTCTGCTGTTGCATCTGAGATTTATTAACTTCATAAGATGTGTTTATAAGTAAACAGCACTGTCGAGTCAACGAGTGGATCTCTGAGCTGAGTGAGTGGAGGCGGGCTCATTTGCATATTCATAGATCCACGTATACTAAATGAGGCATGGGTGTCGGGTTACATTCAAGATATTTATTTTAAGGCATGTAGAAATTTTTTTTCAAGGGAAAGCGTTTCAGTGTGTAATTTTGGTGATCAAAGATGAGTTTTAAGGGATAAAATGATTGACTACAGGGGGACTTTAAATAAATAAAAAATGCTGTATGTATCGGATTTGGAATATATTTATTGCCAAGTATATTTACACACAAAGAATTATGTTAACTATATATACATTATGTATAAATAAATAAATATGTGTGTGTGTGTGTGTGTGTGTGTGTGTGTGTGTGTGTATATATATAATTTTACATGTGTATACTTAATTACATTTTTCTTTTTTATTTATATTAGTGCTGAAAAATTTATATTAAAAATATATATATATATTTATATATACAGTACCAGTCAAAAGTTTGGAAACATTACTATTTTTAATGTTTTTGAAAGAAGTCTCTTATGCTCATCAAGCCTGCAGTTAAACCCCCCCCCCCCCCCAAAAAACCAGTAATATTATGAAATATTATTACAATTTAAAATAATGGTTCTCTTTTTTAATATACTTTAAAATGTAATTTATTTTTGTGATGCAAAGCTGAATTTTCATCAGCAAGTACTCCAGTCTTTGGTGTCTAATGATCCTTCAGAAATCATTCTAATATGCTGATTTATGATCAATGTTGGAAACAGTTGTGCTGCTTAATATTTTTTTTATAACCTGAGATACTTTTTTCAGGATTATTTGATGAATAAAAAGTTAAAAAGAACTATTTATTTAGAATAGAAATCGTTTGTAACAATATACACTACCGTTTTTTTTTTTTAAGAAATTAGTACTTTAATTCAACAAGGATGCATTAAATTGATAAAAGGTGATGGTAACGATTTATATTGTTAGAAATGTTTTTATTTTGAATAAATGCTGTTTTTATGAATAAATGCTGTTAACGTTTTACTCATCAATGAATCCTGAAAAAAGTATTCCAAAAAAATATATTAAACAGCACAACTGTTTCCATCATTGATAATAACTGAGTATCAAATCATCATATTAGAATGATTCCTGAAGGATCATAAGACACCAAAGACTGGAGAACTTGCTGATGAAAATTCAGCTTTGCATCACAAAAATAAATTACATTTTAAAGTATATTAAAAAAGAGAACCATTATTTTAAATTGTAATAATATTTCATAATATTACTGTTTTTTTTTTAACTGCAGGCTTGATGAGCATAAGAGACTTCAAAAATATTAAAAATAGTAATGTTTCCAAACTTTTGACTGGTACTGTATATATACACACACACACACACACACACACACACATATTTACAAACTGTTAAGTTAGATTGTTCGATGCATTTAACAAATTTTTATGCCAACAACAAATGAAATAGGAGGAAATAATATTAGAAATGTCCAATTATATATATATATATATTTTTATTATTATAATTATTATTACATTGCTTCTATAAAAGTTTGTTTCAAGTTTGTGTCATCATTTGACACAAATTATGTTATGTTATGTGTTTTGAATGATCCCTCGAGCGGGGAGTTATCGTGCACCTGGCAACCTCAAACAAACACACACACACACACACACACACACACACACAGAGAGAGAGAGTTTTAAGCGGCGCAGTTCCAGTTTCTGCTTCCCGAACCAGACTGCTGTCCCGCCTGAGGACCTTAAACCCCCTCGTTTCTAAACTCTACCGAATGGGGAGCGGAACCCTCCTCGGTTTCCTCCAGTAGTGTGTGTGTGTGTGTGTGTCGCGCTGAAGAGTCGCTCTGCTGCTGGAATCAAGCAGATCCACAATGGCGACTCACAGTCCCAGTAACAGCAACTCACCAACAACCCCGTGTATCAGGAGCCTCAGCGCTGCGGGACCCGTGATGCAACACCTGAGCAACACGCAGGGTAAGACACACACACACACACACACACACACAACCGCACGAGCTTCAGGTGCTGGTGCATCGTGAGCTCAGCTCAAGTGTTTAGGCCAGGCCTTCTCTCTCTCTCTCTCTCTCTCTCTGTCTCTGTCTCTCTCCCCGACGCGTCGTGTGTTACAGTGTTTCTGAAATGTTTCAGTCCTCGTCCTCAGGCTGCTTTGCTCTGGTGAGGCTGTAGGCCTTCTCACTGACTCGCGTCGTGTTTTGTTTTGTGGCATCAAACCGATGCTAAAATGAGCTGTTCCTCTCAGTGCTGTCCATCTAGACTACTCACTCACTGGGTGTTGTACACGCACCTTGTTCAGTATTGTAACAGAATCATAATGATACTGCAATGTTACACTTATGCATTTGTTAGATATTATAATGTTACATGTATGCATTAATGTTACATTTATGCATTTGGCAGATACTATGTTACATTTATGCATTTGGCAGATATAATGTTACATTTATGCATTTGCCAGATATTATAATGTTACATTTATGATTTTGGAAGATCCTATAGTGTTACATTTATGCATTTGGCAGATACTATGTTACATTTATGCATTTGGCAGATATAATGTTACATTTATGCACTTGGCAGATATTATAATGTTACATTTATGATTTTGGAAGATCCTATAGTGTTACATTTATGCATTTGGAAGATGATATAATGTTACATTTATGCATTTGGAAGATTCTATAGTGTTACATTTATGCATTTGGAAGATGCTATAATGTTGCAGATGCTACAATGTTTCTACATAAATGTAATAATATTAAAATGTAACATTTATGCATTTGGCAGATGCTACAATGTTTCTACATAAATGCAACAATATTATAATGTTACATTTATGCATTTGGAAGATTCTATAGTGTTACATTTATGCATTTGGCAGATATTATAATGTTACAGTTGCTATTATGCATGATACAGTAATGTTAATGCTCTATAGATAAGTGCATGCAGGAGTTATCAATTACATGCATACTAACCCAGACAGCAACATAGTGTCGGCTCGGATTTGGGCCACATGATCTGGAACATGTGGATTCAATGCGTATGTGGGCCGGATCAGGGCCGACACTATGTTGCTGTCTGGGAATGGAACGCATGAAGAATGATTAATAGCAGCTGTTAATATCACGTGTTTTTCCATTGAGCCGAACATTCTGTGTTAGTCTCATTGATTGTTTGTCATTTGTAAATGAATTCTTTTTCCTCCTCGTTCAGATTCCAACACATGCTGGAGGTGTCAGAATGAAACCGGTACTGTGAGCCACACACACACACACACACACACACACACACACACACACACACACACACACACACACACACACACACGCGCGCCTCATTCTTATTTACACCTTCTTCATCATCTGCATGCGTTTTCATCATTGTTTTCCTTTTTCTGTAGGATTTCAGATAAATCTGACTGGAGTAACCCAAAGTAAGCCAGTTTTCTGTGCTATTGTAATCTCTCTGCGGGTTCGCTCCAGAAAACAGGATGATTTCTGCCTCCCGAACGGTTTAAAGCGAGAGTTCACTCAGAGATACTGTCATCAGTTTCACTCATCTTCAGAACACAAATGAAGTTTTCTGTCTAATCACCCAAAACTCTTAACGCTTCAAAACGTTCCATAAAGAGATGGTAAAATAAATCCATATGAAAAATAAATCCATCTTCTGAAGAGACATGATCACTTTACAGTATATGATGAACAGATTTAATTTAAAGTCCCCCTGTGGTGAAAATCCAGCTTTTAATGTTGTTTATGTGTCTATGTGGTGTTATTAATACGCTTTAAGACACACCATGTGTAAATTCATAAGTCGACACCATTGCTGAGTATTTCCTCCTTAAAACTGCAGTGAACCAAAGACAGTCTCAAAAACACGCTTTAAAATCGCTGGTGTTTCTGACGTCACAAACTACCTTGTAACCAATCAGATCAACGTGTGATCGTCAACCAGTGGATCTCTGAGCTGAGGGAGTGAGTGGAGGCAGGGCTCATTTGCATATTCATAGAACCGCGCATACTAAATGAGGCAAGGGTGTCGAGTTACAGTCAAGATATTTTAAGGCATGAAGACTTTTTTTTTTTTTTTTTTTCAAAGAAAAAAAAACATTTAAATATGTAATTTTGGTGATCAAAGATGAGTTTTAAGGGATAAAATGATTGATACAGGGGACTTTTAGCTTGTATTCACGTATAAGCACGCATACATAGAGCAACGGAAGCTCAACTGTATTTATTTTACAATCTCTTTATGAACGTTTTGAAGTGTCAGAGTTTTGGGTGAACAGACTTTCAATGGAGGGACAGAAAACTCTCAGATTTCATTACAAATATCTTCATTTGTGTTCTGAAGATGAATGAAAGTGTTATGAGTTTGAACGACCTGAGGGAGAGTAAAAGATGACAGAATTTACATTTTTGGGTGAACTGTCGCTTTAAAACCAGAGTGAGCTACATATGCATCTAATAGTCTAGAATAATTTTGACATTTTTTGAAGAAGTTGTGATTAGTGCGTGTCCTTGCAAAAGATAATAGCAAACATCACTTCAACAAGAGTTGTTTTCAATCATCTGGAATCATCTCATATTTTTTATTCCCATTTTCATTTCTTGCTTCCTGTTAAATTA
The DNA here is from genome assembly GCF_964197995.2 of Scardinius erythrophthalmus. Lineage (NCBI taxonomy): Eukaryota > Metazoa > Chordata > Actinopteri > Cypriniformes > Leuciscidae > Scardinius > Scardinius erythrophthalmus. Next base: position 39,707,721 of record NC_138238.1, read on the forward strand.
GTTGAATGTGTTGTCATGCAAAACAAGAAAAAGTGAACGTTCTCCTCCTTCACAGGTAAACGCAAAGCACTTAAGTTAAACTTTGCCAATCCACCGGTCAAACCGACCACTCGTCTGCCCATCGTCACGCCGGCTCCTCCTTTCCAGAATCCACACATGTGAGTGCGTCACCACACACACACACACACACACACACACATACACCCACACACACACATTCTTGTACATCTATCTTTATGAGGACATTCATTGACACAATGCGATCTCTAGCCGCTTACCCTAACTTTACCCATCACAACTAAGTGCCTGACCCGACCCCTGACCCTAAACCGACCCTTGACCTCATTATAACCTTATCCCTAAAACCAAGTCTTGACTCTCAAACACTTTAAAGGCTCTCAGAGACTGAGGACCGGCCAACATGTCCTCACTGTACTCTCTTTGTCCTCACTCCAATGGTCTAAAACTCAAACTGGTCCTCACAAAGATAGTTGTACAAGTACACACACACACAGCTCACGCGTGTCATATTTGATGTTACATATGCAGAGAAACTATAAGTGATGTTGATTTCCCAGAGCTCAGCTCAGAACATCACTGTTTGTTTGAACAACTCAGCACTGGCTCGACCAATGGTGTGAGTTTGGGGGCGGGGCTATCAGTTTGCTCAGCCAATAGCAGATGGGTTCAGGAAATCAGTTTGATAAGTCATTATTTCTGCACGATGACTTTCAGAGAGCGTCTGCGCACACACAGCATCGAGTCCTCGGGGAAGCTGAAGATTTCTCCAGAACAGCACTGTGACTTCACTGCCGAGGACCTGAAGGATCTGGGAGAGATCGGGAGAGGAGCGTACGGCTCCGTCAACAACATGGTGCACAAACCCAGCGGGCAGATCATGGCCGTCAAGGTGATTCAGAGGCTTTCATACGTTCAGTTTTGCCCTGTCATATTTTCATTTCTAAAATTAAATTCTGCTGGCCAACGATTAATTGCATCCAAAATAAAAGTTTGTGTTTATATAATATATGTGTGTGTAATTATTTTGTATATATAAATACACACACATGCATGTATATATTTAAGAAGAATGCATGTGTTTGTATGTATATATACAAAATAATTATACACAGTACACACACATATCTAAACAAACTTTTATTTTGGATGCGATTAATCGGTGTGAGTGTGTGTGTGAGAGTGTGTGTGTGTGAGAGTGTGTGTGTGTGAGAGAGTGTGTGTGTGATTCTGATTTTGATTGTGTCCTCTAGAGTCAGACAGACGTCACTGCACTGCTACCGAGCCTGTGTTCTGTTAAAACATAAAAACATCAGCAAGAATAGAATCTGCTTCTGATCAATAGTTTCATAATTGTCTGTTGAAGCAGAAATGAGAAAGGCTCTGTTCGTCTAAATGAGCGGTGTGTGTGTGTGTGTGTGTGTGTGTGTGTGATCTGATCCCAGTGTATCAAACAAGAATTCATTACTTTTCATTGTTTCTGCATTAAATTATTACATAGTTAATACCTTTTTCGCTAACTGTGATTTGTATATGTACATTTCTGAAATACATAACTTAGACAGTTTCCTCTGATAACAGATCTCTCTAAATTGTAATGTGGACATTTTCTGTAAAGCTGCTTTTAAACGATGTGTATTGTGGAAAGCGCTACACATATAAACGTGAGTTGAGTTGTTGTGTGTCCCGCAGCGGATCCGCTCCACTGTGGATGAGAAGGAGCAGAAGCAGCTGCTCATGGATCTGGATGTGGTGATGAGGAGCAGCGACTGCCCGTATATCGTCCAGTTCTACGGCGCTCTGTTCCGCGAGGTCAGATGATGAACACACACACACACACACACACACTGCTGCTGTGTCCCGATGGAGTCGCATCGGACTGACCTCTGTTTGTTTGTGTGTGTGTGTGTGTGTGTGTGTGTGTACAGGGCGACTGCTGGATCTGCATGGAACTGATGTCTACCTCCCTCGACAAATTCTACAAATATGTATATTGTGCATTAGATGACGTCATTCCAGAGGAAATATTAGGCAAAATTACATTAGCAGTAAGTCACTGATTTCATACATCAACAAAAGCTTATTTATTGTTTTAGTAGTGGTAGTAATAATACTCAGGGTTTCCGCGGAGTCATAAAAAGTCATAAAACGTCTTAAATTTAATAATAAGAATTTTAGGCCATAAAAAGTCATAAAAACGTCCGGATTTTCCATACAAGGTCATAAATTTAATTTAGCCACGTCATAAATTGATATGCTCGTTCATTCGTTGGTTCTACCATTGCCTTTTCCCCCTGAAAATGCGCTGGCGGCATAATGTTAAATGCACAGGTTAAATGCGCCAAAAGCGGAACGCTCATTTGAACCGCGCGCCACACGGACCATTTACCCGTTCGGCTCCAAGTCCAAACGGCAGCGCAGCGCGAGCTCAATAGAACTGATGCGTTTACTTTGATCGGTCTCGGTCACAAGATCCAGTGAGAAGTGCTTGAATTCAGCGAAGAACACACTGTCTCAGTGATTTAAACCAGTTTAAAGGCAGATGAAACCGCGCTGACCAACAGGAGAAACTCTGCACAACGATACAGTCAGAAGGCTTTTCCGTCTACAATCTCCCATCATTTATCATGGATATACTGTAACGTTAGCCTAGTAAAATTAACTGCACCATGTGGGATATACATATTGAATTTTAATGGAATAATGGACTAATGGAATATTTACAGTATTTAATAATGTATTTAGGCTACTGTTTTTCATACATTTCCTGAAGATGCGTGCCATCAAAGTTAGGCAACACAAACCTGTTTCAAGACTTGACCCCTATTAGCACATGCAGAAACTAAGTAATTATTTTCCCAATAAAGATATTTATTTTGTTAAGGACAAATGTTTGAATGTCCTACCTCAGATTTGTGAAATGTTCACCTGTTTTAGCAAGTGTTTGTCATTATATTTTCTGACAATAAAGAGTAAAGTTAGTTTAAAACCACAATTAACGCTCTGGTTTCTACAACTTTCACTTAGAAGCAACAGTCTGCCTTTAAACTTGAAAGAAATAAAGATTTGACATTTATCGTGATAATTATCGATATTGACTAATATAAAACAATTATCGTGATAATTGTTTTTGGACATATTGCCCAGCCCTAACTGAAATCTCCTGGTCTATCACAATGGGAAAGTGTAGGCCTACATTTAACGAGCCATGGCTCAAAGATGGTGTGTTTAGTTGGCTCAAGCCCGTTGCAAATAATCAGTATCAAGCATATTGCACACTGCAAGAAGGCGTTGGAGCTGTCTTTAGGCATTTAAATAATACATCTTGTTACTTTCAATGAAAGTCAATAAAAAAAATAAAAAAAACTTTTGAAAGGAATTTTAATGAATTTTCCATAATTCGTGTAGGTCATAAATTTCAATCATAATGGTCATAAAAAGGTCTTAAAAAGTCTTAAATTTGACTGACCAAACCCTGCAGAAACCCTGAATACTAATGATGATAATAATAATAATAATAAATAATAATATTATTTTTGTTATATAACATTATAATTATATAATAATAATAATAATAATTAACAACAATAGTAATTATTATTGATTATAAAATAAAATTCTAATACATTATTATTATTATTATTATTATTATTAATAAAGAATGATGTCAATAATACCTTTATAGTAAAATGTAAAAAAATAAGTAAAAATAATAGATATATTGATCTTTAATATTTATTAAATGATAACTATATTTTCTTACAGTGAAATTTTCCAATGTACATTACATTTTATTATTATTATTATTATTATTATTATTAATAAATTATTAACAATAATTTAATAATAAAAATGAATACTTATTAATAATATTAGTAGTAATAATAATGCTATATTATTATAAATAATACAGATTTTTACAATACAATTTAGAATTTGTATTATTAATATCAAAAATATTTGTATGTGTGTGTATGTGTGTGTGTATATATATATATATATATATATATATATATATATATATATATATATATATATATATATATATAATGTATATGTTAGGGGTTTCACAACTACTGATTTTTGCTAGTCGACTAGTTTTGCATAACAGTAGTCGACTAGTCGTTAAATTATTTATTCATTAAATTGACGCATTAGCGCATTGAGCATTGTTAAGGAAGACAGAGGAAGGAGTTCTGGTGAATCATTGGAAATGTATTTTTGAAATTCAGAAATAACATAATAAATAAATTCATCTGTTATTCTTTTCATCATCATGTGTTAATACAAAAACAGCAGCATTCATTTAAAACATTCTTGTAATTAAAACATTCTTGTTATGAACCGCGCCACACCATGCGCATCAGCGAACGTTGCAGATAAACATTGCCACATGGCTAGCCTCAGACAATAACATTGCATGCCTGAGCTTGTGTTTTGGGTTAAGCTGCGTTGCTTTGTCATTGTGGAAAATAGAATAATAGAAACAAAATGTATTAGCCTTTTTACCCGTTATCATCAATCTAAATTAATCAGAAAATTATTAGACTACCTTAAAAGTATTGTTTAAGTTAACAGACCTGTGTGTGTGCGTTTTATATCACTAGTGCAGTGTCCGTTCTCTGAGCATATAAGCCCTGCCCGTGTGAGGCGCGACGCTCCCCGATCGCGCTGTTCTGTAGTTTGCTAAAAGTTTATTAATTCTGAATGTGTCGCGTTTCAACGTTAGTTCTAAACTTACCCGTAGCAGGCTGTTCCTCATCCTCTCCTACCAGCTGAGTCAGGTGCGCCAGGGCATCCGCTCTGATGTGTCTACATTTTCTGTGAAGTGTTTCCACACATAGGATGACCTTGACCGTTTTGGATGCATAGGTACCTCAACGCCTGACGCCATTTTGTTTCCGACTAGTCGATTAGGGCTGACAGCGCCGACTAGTGGTTGTGACAGTCGACTAGTTGATGAAACCCCTAATATATAAATATATATATATATATATATATATATATATATTATTATTATATTACACTCACCTAAAGGATTATTAGGAACACCTGTTCAATTTCTCATTAATGCAATTATCTAATCAACCAATCACATGGCAGTTGCTTCAATGCATTTAGGGGTGTGGTCCTGGTCAAGACAATTTCCTGAACTCCAAACTGAATGTCAGAATGGGAAAGAAAGGTGATTTAAGCAATTTTGAGCGTGGCATGGTTGTTGGTGCCAGACGGGCCGGTCTGAGTATTTCACAATCTGCTCAGTTACTGGGATTTTCACGCACAACCATTTCTAGGGTTTACAAAGAATGGTGTGAAAAGGGAAAAACATCCAGTATGCGGCAGTCCTGTGGGCGAAAATGCCTTGTTGATGCTAGAGGTCAGAGGGGAATGGGCCGACTGATTCAAGCTGATAGAAGAGCAACTTTGACTGAAATAACCACTCGTTACAACCGAGGTATGCAGCAAAGCATTTGTGAAGCCACAACACGCACAACCTTGAGGCGGATGGGCTACAACAGCAGAAGACCCCACCGGGTACCACTCATCTCCACTACAAATAGGAAAAAGAGGCTACAATTTGCACGAGCTCACCAAAATTGGACAGTTGAAGACTGGAAAAATGTTGCCTGGTCTGATGAGTCTCGATTTCTGTTGAGACATTCAGATGGTAGAGTCAGAATTTGGCGTAAACAGAATGAGAACATGGATCCATCATGCCTTGTTACCACTGTGCAGGCTGGTGGTGGTGGTGTAATGGTGTGGGGGGTGTTTTCTTGGCACACTTTAGGCCTCTTAGTGCCAATTGGGCATCGTTTAAATGCCACGGCCGACCTGAGCATTGTTTCTGACCATGTCCATCCCTTTATGACCACCATGTGCCCATCCTCTGATGGCTACTTCCAGCAGGATAATGCACCATGTCACAAAGCTCGAATCATTTCAAATTGGTTTCTTGAACATGACAATGAGTTCACTGTACTAAAATGGCCCCCACAGTCACCAGATCTCAACCCAATAGAGCATCTTTGGGATGTGGTGGAACGGGAGCTTCGTGTCCTGGATGTGCATCCCACAAATCTCCATCAACTGCAAGATGCTATCCTATCAATATGGGCCAACATTTCTAAAGAATGCTTTCAGCACCTTGTTGAATCAATGCCACGTAGAATTAAGGCAGTTCTGAAGGCGAAAGGGGGTCAAACACAGTATTAGTATGGTGTTCCTAATAATCCTTTAGGTGAGTGTATATTATATTATATTATATTATATATATATATATATATATATATATATATATATATATATATATATATATATATATATATATATATAATTTTAAATATTTAAAATATACTGTAAAAAAGTCATTATTTATAATACAATTATAAAATTATAATACATTATATTACTATTATTAATAATAGAAATCATAATGGCAATAATTATTATAATACAAACTTAAACATTTTCATCATTTTGTGAATAAGTTGTTGTTGTTGTTGTTGTTGTTATTATTATTATTATAATAAATAATATTCTAATTATTATGAAGTATTCATAATAATTCTTACTGAAGTCTCGTGTGCCTCTATTGTGTGCAGACTGTGAAAGCACTGAATCACTTGAAAGAAAACTTGAAGATCATCCACAGAGGTGAGTCCACGCTGAAGCAATTACACCATTAAATGGTTGAGTTTGTTTTCTGACGCTGGAGTGAAGGAGCGAGTGAGTGAACGAGAGAATGAACGCTGGGCTTGTTTTCAGACATCAAACCCTCCAACATTCTCCTGGACAGAAACGGCAACATTAAACTGTGTGATTTCGGCATCAGTGGACAGCTGGTCGACTCCATCGCCAAGACCAGAGACGCCGGCTGCCGACCGTACATGGCTGTGAGTGACGGCTCTCTGCTGATGATGATGATGGTGATGATGAATGTGATGATGGTGATGATGAAGATGTGTTGTGGTGTTTTCAGCCGGAGCGGATCGACCCCAGCGCCTCCAGACAGGGTTACGATGTTCGCTCAGACGTCTGGAGTTTGGGAATCACGTTGGTACGTCTCCACTCACTCTCTTCAGGTCTTGATGATGTAAGAGTGTGTGACGCGGGTGTGTGTGTGTGTTGCAGTACGAGCTGGCGACGGGACGCTTCCCCTACCCCCGCTGGAACAGTGTGTTTGATCAGCTGACTCAGGTGGTGAAGGGAGACCCTCCTCAGCTCAGCAGCTCCGAGGAGCGCCAGTTCTCTCCCAAATTCATCCAGTTCGTCAATCTATGGTGAGCTTCCGAACCTGGGCCTGATCATGTGATCACCTCATCATGTGATGCGTCTGTGTGATCATGTGACACGTCTGTGTGATCATGTGACACGTTTGTGTGATCACCTCATCATGTGACGCGTCTGTTTGATCATGTGACGCGTCTGTTTGATCATGTGACACGTCTGTTTGATCATGTGACTCTCTGCCTCCCCACAGCCTTACGAAGGACGAGTCAAAAAGGCCAAAGTACAGAGAACTGCTGGTACGTCATCCTGCTTTTACACTGTGTTTTTTAATCAAAACTATTCATTCTCATTTAAACATGCTCGTGTACAATTATATATTTTTAGGGATGCACTATTGGATTATTGGTCAGTATTCTTTTTTTTATTGAATATTTAATTGTACATGCTCATTTTCCCTATTCGTACATGTAGACGACCTTCAAGAACACTAAACTTTAATAACACTGACGTATGCAATCTTTAGCAGGTCTAAAAATGAATATCCTTTCGTACTGTACGCTATAATGGCTTGATGCACTCATTGCATTTAAAGTGATTCTAGTTTTTCAGTTTAGACAAAAAAACTACTTAGTTCATTTACAGTCAATGTTGCAGAGTTGATCTGAAGAATGAGCTGGGAATTTTTCATATTCAATGAAGTTTGCATCAGTGATTCTGTTATTTTCCTGTTTATTTCTGTGAAGCTGCTGTAGACATAAAGCGGACTCCACTTTCATTGATCTAGGACTGTAATGTGTGTGTGTGTGTGTGTGTGTGTCCTGCAGAAGCATCCGTTCATCCTGATGTACGAGGAGCGAGTGGTGGACGTGGCGTTGTACGTGTGTAAGATCCTGGATCAGATGCCAGTGTCTCCCAGTTCTCCCATGTATGTTGACTGATGGTGAGCGGTCTGTCAGTCACACGGCCCGGTCACCATGTGGTGTTCATACAGCGTCGGCCCGTAACCAGCCCGCATTTCACCGCGTTTACCACGTCACAGCCGGCCTCAGCGCTTGCTCTCTGGCGGAGTTTCAGTTCAGAACCAAACACTGCTTCCTCTTCCTGTCTCGTTTTCCAGCACAGACATTCGTAAATCAAGACGCATCCACTGGAGGACAGCGACGGCTGAAGATGACTGAAGACAAGAGCACTTCTCTGCCAGTGGCGTCAGAGAAGAGTGAGAGATTATTTTTCTGACTCCACTGGCAGATTTTGATTTTGTTTTAAGCACAAACTCACTTCATTTTTGATTTTCCGAAAACAAGACTTAATATCCCCTGTCGTTTCCCTTCTCCAGTAAATGTGTCTTGATTTAAGAGTGTTTAGATGTTTGTGCTGGAGAACGAGACAGAAACACTGAGGAAGAACATCATCTTCAGTCTGGAGGCGTCGCAGAGTTGGAGAACAAGCGTTGAATGCGGGATTTGTGCTCATTTGTGAAATGAGAGTCTTGGTTAAGGGTCTGAGTATTTCACCATAATTGTACTATCGTTTATGTGTGTGAACACATGATTGTGTTTAAAGAGAAAGTCCCAAAACATTTTGTGCAATAAGAACTGGCTCTCATTTAAAAGCCATTTACATCACGGTGTGTAAACAAGCTTCAGATTCAGCAAAACAGCCTTTGTGCGTGTGTGTGTGTGCGTGTGTGTGTGTGTGCGCGTGTGCGTGTAAAATCATTTCGGAATATTAACAAGCAAAACTTGAATTTGCTCGTTTAAGAAAACAAAGACCATCAGATCAAGTGTAATAGTTGATGTTACCAAAATGAAACGCCTCCATCCCAGTGTGTGTCTTCATGTGTGTTTAACACCGTTCATCGTGTCTCTGTTTAATGAATCGGTATGCAAAGGTCTTGTTCTGCATCAAAGAAATGTTAACGTAGCTTTACTTGCTGAATATGCAATATAACGTCACGATGCTGGGAGCGTCTCGTGTTCGCTTCTCATCCACTGTAAATGTGTTTCATTCACACCGTTTTCTTTGGATTCACTCGTTCCTCAGAAGCTCGTCCTCGCCTTTAAAGCGTTGCTTTCGCATGATTTCTACAGATCCGGCATGACGGCTTACGACCCGCCTCACATAATTCATCCATAGGTCACTTATTTTAAAAGATGTACAGCGGTTATCAAACATTTTGATTGTATAATAATACGGCACCGGATAGTGTTCGGAGAGTTTTGTGTTTTGAAAGTGAATCGCCACATCATGTGACTCTTTAAAAGAGTCAACCGTTCAGCAGAAAATCCTCCTAAATTCAATCTAAGAAATAATAGTGCGAACATTGCAAATGTTTAGTACGGAGAGTTAAATAATTGTAAGAGCGATGTGTATTATTATATTGTATCAAGAGTGGGAAATATGTACAGGAAAAAATGATCACTGTGAAAATATTTTACGTGTATGGTGAGAATCTGTAAAAAATTGTACCATGGAAATGTGCAGGGATAATGCCGTGTATGTTCATGTTTGGAAACATCACCCTCGTCACATGATTAATGAGGACGTTTATGAATATGATCGGCGTGTTGTGATTGTTGACATTATTGTCATAATGCTCTGTTAGATCTGAACACAGCGATGGGTTTAATGCTATAGAATAAAGCCAATACTCAGCCATTCCCTGTCCGTCTGGTTTCTGACTCAAATGCGTATGAAGTTTATTTTTAAGGGACATTATTTTAAATGTTTAATCTAGTAGTAACATTTAATAATAAGGGTTCAAAGTCCCCCTGTAGTCAATCATTTTATCTCTTAAAACTCATCTTTGATCATCAAAATTACATATTTAAGTCTTCATGCCTTAAAATGTCTTGAATGTAACTCGACACCCTTGCCTCATTTAGTATGCGCGGTTCTATGAATATGCAAATGAGCCCCGCCTCCACTCACTCACTCAGCTCAGAGATCCACTGGTTGACGATCACACGTTGATCTGATTGGTTACAAGGTAGTTTGTGACGTCAGAAACACCAGCGATTTCAAAGCGTGTTTTTGAGACTGTCTTTGGTTCACTGCAGTTTTAAGGAGGAAATACTCAGCAATGCTGTCGACTTATGAACTTACACATGCTTTGTCTTAAAGCATATTAAAAACACCACATAGACACATAAACAACATTAAAAGCTGGATTTTCAACACAGGAATGAAAAGAATGAAAAGTACTTTTACTGCATTAATTAATCCATAGTCGTGTCTGTTAACATGCATGTACAGTTAATAAATGCTTCATGTTTGTTAATGCATTGAGTTCTGTTTGAGCAGACGACACTGGTGTTTGTTTCATGATGGTTTATTGAACTCTCGTTACAGTAATACAGCGGTGTAGACGAATACTGGGACAGTTTATATTGAACGCTGTTCAGTGGCCAAGCAATACAAAAGCTTTTTGTCATACGTATATATTTTCCCCGGGAGAAATCAAAAGAACAAGAAATCAGACACACATGTGAACATTTGAGCATCAGGAGGAAGAAAAACATCGATCTGGGCTGCAAACATAGAAAAATAAAATCTTTCAGAGGACGTGACATTCTTTACACAACTCTACATACAACTTTACACACACATTTAACCTTCGTTAAAAAATACTGCATGAAACTGCTTGATAATGTCTAGGATTGTTTCTGGATTTCCAACATCATTACAGTTTTATAATAATCTGCATCTACAATAATGCTTGATGTGTAAAAATAGAGTCTCGTATCAAAACTGAGTCTTGAAGATAAAACAGCCTGTTGTTGGTCTTTAATGCCCTTAAAGCTTAAAGCTCAGGGTTTATTGCTTACAAAAGTATTTATATAAAAGTCTCTGATTCATGTGTGTTTAAGGCTTCACGGCTCGACAGATCATGAACGCAGTCTGTACATGAAGGCATCAGTGGTGTGAAATATGATTAGAGACTGGAGAAAAAACTAAACATCTTTGACCAGCTTCATGAAAATAAGAAAATCTTTTCACAGTTTGAGCTTTTGGTGAGCTAATATTATTTATTCAGTGACCAGTATTAAAGTCTCTAAACTAAAGATTTTATTTCAAAAGATTAAGAAACAAGTTAAGTCCCAAATTTGCCACAGACAAAAAGAACTACATTTTCACAGTTGAACTTATATATTATAGATTTCCTTTTTCACGAGTGCTGGGACTCACTCGCTGTAGCGCTTCTGTTTGATTGACACGTGGTTTTAGATTGGTATAATGTGGCGTATTTGAGAGAAACAGGGATGTTAAAACGTCCTCAAACGACATGCTGATGTTTCTGACAGATTAAATGACAGATCCATAAACTGCCTCATCACTCTTCACTGTCAGAAACTTCACGGTTTTGTTTTTAATAAAAGGAATTTCTCATAAATATGTCAAATATGCTAAGGGTAAGAAAAGGTAGAAATAAATACATCAGAAGAGAAAGAAAACAACAACAAAAAAAAGAGATAATGAATGGTCAAAATAACAGAGGAGGCAGTAATAATAATAATAATAATCATGCAAAACAGACTTTTGGAAAGATGTTCGCAATACATAAAACAGTCTTTTTTTTATAAAAAATAAAAAAATTATTTTGACCAGAGAATAATTCTCCAGTGATTATGAAGAGTTAAAAAAATTATTACATTTTTTTCTGAATCTAAAGAGAAAATACTCTCACGTAAAGCGTTGAGTAAAAACCAAAGGTTTGCGCTTCCTAAATAAATTAATGCCATGATGATGATGATGATGATGATGGGGAAGGAACAGGAAATGATCTCAGAAAGCGTGACACATACTACTGTAAGCTCAAGCTGTGAAGTGTGTATTAATATTTACAGTAGTACAGGTGATATTATACTGGTGTGATGCATTAATGTGTGTTTTTCCCACACCACAAATCTAGTGTGTATTTACAGATGGATATGGACGTCCCTGCTCGAATCCAATGGGGTTTAGAGCGTCTTTCTGTTTCCAGTCATCAAAACATTCTTACGCAGAATCCAGTCAAAACAGTAAAAGTTTTGATGGAGCGTGATAAAACAGCATTAAAACACTCCAGGATCCAGACTGCTGACATCATCTTTACTGAAGTGACACCGGCTCGTTCCTATGGAAGTGTGTTTCCGCACGGAATAACAAAAAATTAAATTGCGACTTTCAGATTTTTCTTTTGAGAATTGCAAGTTTATGTCGCAATCACAAGTTAAAGGAGTACTTCACTTCAGAATTAAAATCTCCTGATAGTTTACTCTCCCCCTCGTCATCCAAGATGCTCATGTCTTTCTTTCTTCAGTGGAAAAGAAATTAAGGTTTTTGAGGAAAACACTCCAGGATGTTTCTCCATATAGTGTCTTCAATGGGGTCCAACGGGTTGAAGGTCCAAATGTGAGTTTCAGTGCAGCTTCAAAGTCTCGACACGATCCAGCTGAGGAATAAGCATTGAAGTCACTATATGGAGAAAAATCCTGGAATGTTTTCCTCAAAAACTTTTTTTTTTTTTCGACTGAAGCTAATATCATTGTGAATGATACGAGGCATCCTTTATCTTATGCTTTTGAATTACTCCCATCTGGCCGACGGTACTGTGTTCCCCGATGCAAGCAAAACAGGTCCAAACGATCTTTTATCCCTCAAGCAATTTGATTTTTAAATTCTTCTTCTAGTGTTGATTGATGCTCAGTTGGTCTGGTTATCTTAAATTAGATTTATTTGTTTTAATTTATTGTTTGTATATGCCAACTGTGATTCTTTAAATGTCTGTGCAAACTACTTTCCCTACGAGGACAAATAAACACCACTACTGGAACATCTTGGAAGACGTAGCGGAGAGCAAATTTTAATTCTGAAGTGAACTACTCCTTTAACATCTCAGAACTGTGAGTGTCAACGACTCCCGCTGCACCGGTTCCTCCTCACCAGTGATCGAGGTGCAGGTCCATGGCAGAGTTCAGGCTGATGTCGGTGACGTCCAGGAACTCGGTGTTGAAGATGTTTGGTCCGGTGAGAGGAAGAGCGTTCTGGTTCTGGAAGGAGTTTGGCGGAGTCAGATCCAGCCACTCCATGGTTTCCCAAGGCGAGTCCGTGAAGGTCATCCCGAGTCCCTGAGTCTCCATCTTCCCGATCACAGGCGTGTCCATCATCAGTCTGTCGTTGAATCCTTCGCCTGTCTCGTCAGAGTGTGTGTCGGAGTGTGTGTCAGTGTGTGTCCGGCTCAGCAGCGCCTCCAGGTGGCCGTCTCCGGGCTCGTACGCACACATGTGACTGTAGTGCCGGTGCTGGAACTTCGGGGAAACTGTAAGGTGAGGCACAACTTTGGTTACAGGAGGCTCTTCTTTGGCGTTAGCTGGCATTTCTTTAAAAAGAAGGAGGAGGACATCACAGCACAAACACTAACTCAACACCGTCACAACATCTGAGTGTGTAAAACACTAACTCAACACCGTCACAACATCTGAGTGTGTGAAACACTAATTCAACACCGTCACAACATATTCTGAATGTGTGAAACACTAACTCAACACCAGCACAAAATCTGAGTGTGTGAAACACTAACTCACCACCGGCACAACATCTGAGTGTGTGAAACACTAGCTAAACACCGTCACAACATCTGAGTGTGTGAAACACTAACTCAACACCATCACAACATCTGAGTGTGTGAAACACTAGCTAAACACCGTCACAACATCTGAGTGTGTGAAACACTAACTCAACACCAGCACAACATCTGAGTGTGTGAAACACTAACTCAACACCGTCACAACATCTTCTGAATGTGTGAAACACTCAACACGTCACAAAATCTGAGTGTGTGAAACACTAACTCAACACCGTCACAACATCTTCTGAATGTGTGAAACACTAACTCAACACCGTCACAACATCTGAATGTGTGAAACACTAACTCAACACTGTCACAACATCTTCTGAATGTGTGAAACACTAACTCAACACCGTTACAACATCTGAGTGTGTGAAACACTAACTCAACACCATCACAACATCTGAGTGTGTGAAACACTAGCTAAACACCATCACAACATCTGAGTGTGTGAAACACTAACTCAACACCGTCACAACTTCTGAGTGTGAAACACTAACTCAACACTGTCACAACATCTGAGAGTGTGAAACACTAACTCAACACCAGCACAATATCTGAGTGTGTGAAACACTAACTCAACACCGTCACAACATCTGAGTGTGAAACACTAACTCAACACCAGCACAACATCTGAGTGTGAAACACTAACTCAACACTGTCACAACATCTGAGAGTGTGAAACACTAACTCAACACCATCACAACATCTGAGAGTGTGAAACACTAACTCAACACCGTCACAACTTCTGAGTGTGAAACACTAACTCAACACTGTCACAACATCTGAGAGTGTGAAACACTAACTCAACACCGTCACAACATCTGAGAGTGTGAAACACTATCTCAACACCGTCACAACATCTGAGAGTGTGAAACACTATCTCAACACCATCACAACATCTGAGAGTGTGAAACACTAACTCAACACCGTCACAACTTCTGAGTGTGAAACACTAACTCAACACCGTCACAACATCTGAGTGTGTGAAACACTAACTCAACACTGTCACAACATCTGAGTGTGAAACACTAACTCAACACCATCACAACATCTGTGTGTGAAACACTAACTCAACACCTTCACAACATCTGAGTGTGTGAAACACTAACTCAACACCATCACAACATCTGTGTGTGAAACACTAACTCAACACCGTCACAACATGAGTGTGTGAAACACTATCTCAATACCGTCACAACATCTGGGAGTGTGAAACACTAACTCAACACTGTCACAACATCTGAGAGTGTGAAACACTAACTCAACACTTTCACAACATCTGAGAGTGTGAAACACTAACTCAACACAGTCACAACATCTGAGTGTGAAACACTATCTCAACACCATCACAACACCTGAGAGTGTGAAACACTAACTCAACACCGTCACAACTTCTGAGTGTGAAACACTAACTCAACACTGTCACAACATCTGAGAGTGTGAAACACTAACTCAACACCGTCACAACATCTGAGAGTGTGAAACACTATCTCAACACCATCACAACATCTGAGAGTGTGAAACACTAACTCAACACTGTCACAACTTCTGAGTGTGAAACACTTACTCAACACTGTCACAACATCTGAGAGTGTGAAACACTAACTCAACACCGTCACAACATCTGAGTGTGTGAAACACTAACTCAACACTGTCACAACATCTGAGTGTGAAACACTAACTCAACACCATCACAACATCTGTGTGTGAAACACTAACTCAACACCTTCACAACATCTGAGTGTGTGAAACACTAACTCAACACCATCACAACATCTGAGTGTGTGAAACACTAACTCAACGCCATCACAACATGAGTGTGTGAAACACTATCTCAATACCGTCACAACATCTGGGAGTGTGAAACACTAACTCAACACTGTCACAACATCTGACAGTGTGAAACACTAACTCAACACTTTCACAACATCTGAGAGTGTGAAACACTAACTCAACACAGTCACAACTTCTGAGTGTGTGAAACACTAACTCAACACCGTCACAACTTCTGAGTGTGAAACACTAACTCAACACCGTCACAACATCTTCTGAATGTGTGAAACACTAACTCAACACCAGCACAACATCTGAGTGTGTGAAACACTAACTCAACACCATCACAACATCTGAGTGTGTGAAATACTAGCTAAACACAGTCACAACATCTGAGTGTGTGAAACACTAACTCAACAACGTCACAACATCTGAGTGTGTGAAACACTAACTCAACACCGTCACAACATCTGAGTGTGTGAAACACTAACTTAACACCAGGCTCAACATCTGAGTGTGTGAAACACTAACTCAACACCGTCACAACATCTGAGTGTATGAAACGCTAACTCAACACCGTCACAACATCTGAGTGTGTGAAACACTAACTCAACACCGTCACAACATCTTCTCAATGTGTGAAACACTAACTCAACACCGTCACAACATCTGAGTGTGTGAAACACTAACTCAACACCGTCACAACATCTGAGTGCGTGAAACACTAACTCAACACCGTCACAACATCTTCTGAATGTGTGAAACACTAACTCAACACCGTCACAACATCTTCTGAATGTGTGAAACACTAACTCAACACCGTCACAACATCTGAGTGTGTGAAACACTAACTCAACACCATCACAACATCTGAGTGTGTGAAACACTAACTCAACACTGTCACAACATCTGAGAGTGTGAAACACTAACTCAACACTGTCACAACATCTGAGAGTGTGAAACACTAACTCAACACCGTCACAACATCTGAGAGTGTGAAACACTAACTCAACACCGTCACAACATCTGAGTGTGTGAAACACTAACTCAACACCGTCACAACATCTTCTGAATGTGTGAAGCACTAACTCAACACCGTCACAACATCTTCTGAATGTGTGAAACACTAACTCAACACCGTCACAACATCTGAGTCTGTGAAACACTAACTCAACACCGTCACAACATCTGAGTGCGTGAAACACTAACTCAACACCGTCACAACATCTTCTGAATGTGTGAAACACTAACTCAACACCGTCACAACATCTTCTGAATGTGTGAAACACTAACTCAACACCGTCACAACATCTGAGTGTGTGAAACACTAACTCAACACCATCACAACATCTGAGTGTGTGAAACACTAACTCAACACTGTCACAACATCTGAGAGTGTGGAACACTAACTCAACACTGTCACAACATCTGAGAGTGTGAAACACTAACGCAACACCGTCACATCTGAGAGTGTGAAACACTATCTCAACACCATCACAACATCTGAGAGTGTGAAACACTAACTCAACACCGTCACAACTTCTGAGTGTGAAACACTAACTCAACACTGTCACAACATCTGAGAGTGTGAAACACTAACTCAACACCGTCACAACTTCTGAGTGTGAAACACTAACTCAACACCAGCACAACATCTGAGTGTGTGAAACACTAACTCAACACCGTCACAACATCTGAGTGTGAAACACTAACTCAACACCAGCACATCATCTGAGTGTGTGAAACACTAACTCAACACTGTCACAACATCTGAGAGTGTGAAACACTAACTCAACACCGTCACAACATCTGAGTGTGAAACACTATCTCAACACCATCACAACATCTGAGAGTGTGAAACACTAACTCAACACCGTCACAACTTCTGAGTGTGAAACACTAACTCAACACTGTCACAACATCTGAGAGTGTGAAACACTAACTCAACACCGTCACAACATCTGAGAGTGTGAAACACTATCTCAACACCATCACAACATCTGAGAGTGTGAAACACTAACTCAACACCGTCACAACTTCTGAGTGTGAAACACTAACTCAACACCGTCACAACATCTGAGAGTGTGAAACACTAACTCAACACCGTCACAACATCTGAGTGTGTGAAACACTAACTCAACACTGTCACAACATCTGAGTGTGAAACACTAACTCAACACCATCACAACATCTGTGTGTGAAACACTAACTCAACACCTTCACAACATCTGAGTGTGTGAAACACTAACTCAACACCGTCACAACATCTTCTGAATGTGTGAAACACTAACTCAACACCAGCACAACATCTGAGTGTGTGAAACACTAACTCAACACCATCACAACATCTGAGTGTGTGAAATACTAGCTAAACACAGTCACAACATCTGAGTGTGTGAAACACTAACTCAACAACGTCACAACATCTGAGTGTGTGAAACACTAACTCAACACCGTCACAACATCTGAGTGTGTGAAACACTAACTTAACACCAGGCTCAACATCTGAGTGTGTGAAACACTAACTCAACACCGTCACAACATCTGAGTGTATGAAACGCTAACTCAACACCGTCACAACATCTGAGTGTGTGAAACACTAACTCAACACCGTCACAACATCTTCTGTATGTGTGAAGCACTAACTCAACACCGTCACAACATCTTCTGAATGTGTGAAACACTAACTCAACACCGTCACAACATCTGAGTGTGTGAAACACTAACTCAACACCGTCACAACATCTGAGTGCGTGAAACACTAACTCAACACCGTCACAACATCTTCTGAATGTGTGAAACACTAACTCAACACCGTCACAACATCTTCTGAATGTGTGAAACACTAACTCAACACCGTCACAACATCTGAGTGTGTGAAACACTAACTCAACACCATCACAACATCTGAGTGTGTGAAACACTAACTCAACACTGTCACAACATCTGAGAGTGTGAAACACTAACTCAACACTGTCACAACATCTGAGAGTGTGAAACACTAACTCAACACCGTCACAACATCTGAGAGTGTGAAACACTAACTCAACACCGTCACAACATCTGAGTGTGTGAAACACTAACTCAACACCGTCACAACATCTTCTGAATGTGTGAAGCACTAACTCAACACCGTCACAACATCTTCTGAATGTGTGAAACACTAACTCAACACCGTCACAACATCTGAGTCTGTGAAACACTAACTCAACACCGTCACAACATCTGAGTGCGTGAAACACTAACTCAACACCGTCACAACATCTTCTGAATGTGTGAAACACTAACTCAACACCGTCACAACATCTTCTGAATGTGTGAAACACTAACTCAACACCGTCACAACATCTGAGTGTGTGAAACACTAACTCAACACCATCAGAACATCTGAGTGTGTGAAACACTAACTCAACACTGTCACAACATCTGAGAGTGTGAAACACTAACTCAACACTGTCACAACATCTGAGAGTGTGAAACACTAACTCAACACCGTCACATCTGAGAGTGTGAAACACTATCTCAACACCATCACAACATCTGAGAGTGTGAAACACTAACTCAACACCGTCACAACTTCTGAGTGTGAAACACTAACTCAACACTGTCACAACATCTGAGAGTGTGAAACACTAACTCAACACCGTCACAACATCTGAGTGTGAAACACTAACTCAACACCAGCACAACATCTGAGTGTGTGAAACACTAACTCAACACCGTCACAACATCTGAGTGTGAAACACTAACTCAACACCAGCACATCATCTGAGTGTGTGAAACACTAACTCAACACTGTCACAACATCTGAGAGTGTGAAACACTAACTCAACACCGTCACAACATCTGAGTGTGAAACACTATCTCAACACCATCACAACATCTGAGAGTGTGAAACACTAACTCAACACCGTCACAACTTCTGAGTGTGAAACACTAACTCAACACTGTCACAACATCTGAGAGTGTGAAACACTAACTCAACACCGTCACAACATCTGAGAGTGTGAAACACTATCTCAACACCATCACAACATCTGAGAGTGTGAAACACTAACTCAACACCGTCACAACTTCTGAGTGTGAAACACTAACTCAACACCGTCACAACATCTGAGAGTGTGAAACACTAACTCAACACCGTCACAACATCTGAGTGTGTGAAACACTAACTCAACACTGTCACAACATCTGAGTGTGAAACACTAACTCAACACCATCACAACATCTGTGTGTGAAACACTAACTCAACACCTTCACAACATCTGAGTGTGTGAAACACTAACTCAACACCGTCACAACATCTGAGTGTGTGAAACACTAACTCAACACCGTCACAACATCTGAGTGTGTGAAACACTAACTCAACACCGTCACAACATCTGAGTGTGTGAAACACTAACTCAACACCGTCACAACATCTTCTGAATGTGTGAAACACTAACTCAACACCGTCACAACATCTTCTGAATGTGTGAAACACTAACTCAACACCGTCACAACATCTGAGTGTGTGAAACACTAACTCAACACCATCACAACATCTGAGTGTGTGAAACACTAACTCAACACTGTCACAACATCTGAGAGTGTGAAACACTAACTCAACACTGTCACAACATCTGAGAGTGTGAAACACTAACTCAACACCGTCACAACATCTGAGAGTGTGAAACACTATCTCAACACCATCACAACATCTGAGAGTGTGAAACACTAACTCAACACCGTCACAACTTCTGAGTGTGAAACACTAACTCAACACTGTCACAACATCTGAGAGTGTGAAACACTAACTCAACACCGTCACAACTTCTGAGTGTGAAACACTAACTCAACACCAGCACAACATCTGAGTGTGTGAAACACTAACTCAACACCGTCACAACATCTGAGTGTGAAACACTAACTCAACACCAGCACAACATCTGAGTGTGTGAAACACTAACTCAACACTGTCACAACATCTGAGAGTGTGAAACACTAACTCAACACCGTCACAACATCTGAGTGTGAAACACTATCTCAACACCATCACAACATCTGAGAGTGTGAAACACTAACTCAACACCGTCACAACTTCTGAGTGTGAAACACTAACTCAACACTGTCACAACATCTGAGAGTGTGAAACACTAACTCAACACCGTCACAACATCTGAGAGTGTGAAACACTATCTCAACACCATCACAACATCTGAGAGTGTGAAACACTAACTCAACACCGTCACAACTTCTGAGTGTGAAACACTAACTCAACACCGTCACAACATCTGAGAGTGTGAAACACTAACTCAACACCGTCACAACATCTGAGTGTGTGAAACACTAACTCAACACTGTCACAACATCTGAGTGTGAAACACTAACTCAACACCATCACAACATCTGTGTGTGAAACACTAACTCAACACCTTCACAACATCTGAGTGTGTGAAACACTAACTCAACACCGTCACAACATCTGAGTGTGTGAAACACTAACTCAACACCGTCACAACATCTGAGTGTGTGAAACAGTAACTCAACACCATCACAACATCTGAGTGTGTGAAACACTAACTCAACACCGTCACAACATGAGTGTGTGAAACACTATCTCAATACCGTCACAACATCTGGGAGTGTGAAACACTAACTCAACACCGTCACAACTTCTGAGTGTGAAACACTAACTCAACACTGTCACAACATCTGAGAGTGTGAAACACTAACTCAACACCGTCACAACATCTGAGAGTGTGAAACACTATCTCAACACCATCACAACATCTGAGAGTGTGAAACACTAACTCAACACTGTCACAACTTCTGAGTGTGAAACACTAACTCAACACTGTCACAACATCTGAGAGTGTGAAACACTAACTCAACACCGTCACAACATCTGTGTGTGAAACACTAACTCAACACCTTCACAACATCTGAGTGTGTGAAACACTAACTCAACACCGTCACAACATCTGAGAGTGTGAAACACTAACTCAACACTGTCACAACATCTGAGTGTGTGAAACACTAACTCAACACTGTCACAACATCTGAGTGTGAAACACTAACTCAACACCATCACAACATCTGTGTGTGAAACACTAACTCAACACCTTCACAACATCTGAGTGTGTGAAACACTAACTCAACACCGTCACAACATCTGAGTGTGTGAAACACTAACTCAACACCATCACAACATCTGAGAGTGTGAAACACTAACTCAACACTGTCACAACATCTGAGTGTGTGAAACACTAACTCAACACTGTCACAACATCTGAGTGTGAAACACTAACTCAACACCATCACAACATCTGTGTGTGAAACAC
Source organism: Scardinius erythrophthalmus (assembly GCF_964197995.2). NCBI lineage: Eukaryota > Metazoa > Chordata > Actinopteri > Cypriniformes > Leuciscidae > Scardinius > Scardinius erythrophthalmus. Next base: position 39,729,678 of record NC_138238.1, read on the forward strand.
TAACTCAACACCGTCACAACATCTGAGTGTGTGAAACAGTAACTCAACACCATCACAACATCTGAGTGTGTGAAACACTAACTCAACACCGTCACAACATGAGTGTGTGAAACACTATCTCAATACCGTCACAACATCTGGGAGTGTGAAACACTAACTCAACACCGTCACAACTTCTGAGTGTGAAACACTAACTCAACACTGTCACAACATCTGAGAGTGTGAAACACTATCTCAACACCATCACAACATCTGAGAGTGTGAAACACTAACTCAACACTGTCACAACTTCTGAGTGTGAAACACTAACTCAACACTGTCACAACATCTGAGAGTGTGAAACACTAACTCAACACCGTCACAACATCTGTGTGTGAAACACTAACTCAACACCTTCACAACATCTGAGTGTGTGAAACACTAACTCAACACCGTCACAACATCTGAGAGTGTGAAACACTAACTCAACACTGTCACAACATCTGAGTGTGTGAAACACTAACTCAACACTGTCACAACATCTGAGTGTGAAACACTAACTCAACACCATCACAACATCTGTGTGTGAAACACTAACTCAACACCTTCACAACATCTGAGTGTGTGAAACACTAACTCAACACCGTCACAACATCTGAGTGTGTGAAACACTAACTCAACACCATCACAACATCTGAGAGTGTGAAACACTAACTCAACACTGTCACAACATCTGAGTGTGTGAAACACTAACTCAACACTGTCACAACATCTGAGTGTGAAACACTAACTCAACACCATCACAACATCTGTGTGTGAAACACTAACTCAACACCTTCACAACATCTGAGTGTGTGAAACACTAACTCAACACCGTCACAACATCTGAGTGTGTGAAACACTAACTCAACACCTTCACAACATCTGAGTGTATGAAACAGTAACTCAACACCGTCACAACATCTGAGTGTGTGAAACAGTAACTCAACACCGTCACAACATCTGAGTGTGTGAAACAGTAACTCAACACCGTCACAACATCTGAGTGTGTGAAACAGTAACTCAACACCGGCACAACATCTGAGTGTATGAAACACTAACTCAACACCATCACAACATCTGAGTGTGTGAAACACTAACTCAACACCGTCACAACATCTGAGTGTGTGAAACACTAACTCAACACCGTCACAACATCTGAGTGTGTGAAACACTAACTCAACACCGTCACAACATCTGAGTGTGTGAAACACTAACTCAACACCATCACAACATCTGAGTGTGTGAAACACTAACTCAACACCGTCACAACATCTGAGTGTGTGAAACACTAACTCAACACCGTCACAACATCTGAATGTGTGAAACACTAACTCAACACTGTCACAACATCTGAGTGTCTGAATGAGACTGACCTCCACTCTCGATGAGGACATCCAGGAGCTCGTCCATCTGCTGGCTTCGCACCATCTGCTGCAACACACACACACACACAAACATACCAGGTCAGTGATCCACGCTTTCAGCACACCTGTCAGACGCTCAACGCCTGTTCTGTGGAAGCTTGTTTACGCCACGCCATGAAAAACTAGAAAGCTAATCGTGACGTTTTATCTCACAATTCTGACTTTTCCTCCTTCACAGTTCTAATTATCTCTAAATTCGGAAATAAAGTCAGACATTAGAGAAATAAAGTCAGAATTTAGAGAAATAAAGTCAGAATTGTGAGAAACAAAGTCAGGATTTAGAGAAATAAAGTCAGAATTTAGAGAAATAAAGTCAGAATTGTGAGTTACAAACTCAGAATTACAAGAAATAAAGTCAGAATTGTGAGTTATAAACCTGGAATTGCGAGAAATAAAGTCAGTGTTTAGAGAAATAAAGTCAGAGTTTAGAGAAATAAAGTCAGGATTTAGAGAAAAAAGTCAGAAAAGCAAGAAATAAAAAGAATTACGAGAAATAAAGCCAGAATTTAGAGAAAAAAAGAATTTAAATAAAATCAGAATTTACTGAAATGTGAGAATAAAGTCAGATGTGCAAAATATAAACTTAGAATTTTGAGATAAAAAGTTAAAATAATATTCTGTGGTGGAAATGAGCTTCCATACGGTTTTGAGAAAATTAAATATATGAACAGGTTTTTGTTTTAAAGTGTTGTTGGGAGTGCTGTAGTTACGCTAGCAGATGTTTAGGATAGAAATCACTATAAAGTACAGCAGGGTTTCCCAAACAGAGTGAAGCGCAGCACTGTGTTCATTTATATGCCGTGCCGGTGTTTTCAGCGTCTCAGAGCGTCTCGATTCACAGGAAACACTGTGAATCTCTGCTTGTGCTGCCAGTTTATCGTGTGTTTGGGAAAGCAGCGTTCGCTGGGTTCAGTTTATCTTCACGTTCACATAACTGCATTTTTGTGGGCAGAAGTTTACAGCATTTCACCAATATTCCTCCAAAATAAAAGCGTTTGTAAGCGAAGAATTAAAGACATAAATATTAGTATTGTAACTTGTAGTGTAAAATAAAATGATTATAATTTTATTTTACAGTACAATTGTAATTTACTGCAATAATTTATTTAAACTAGTGCTGGGCAACGATTAATCGAAGTGTTTACATAAAACACTGTGTATAATTATTTTGTATATATATAAATACACACACATGCATGTATATATTTAAGAAAAATGTGTTATATATAATTTATATTTATATATAATATAAATTGTATATAAATATATATATATAGTATACATGCAAATATGTCTTAAATATATACATGCATGTGAGAGAGAGAGAGAGAGAGAGAGAGAGAGAGAGAGAGAGAGAGAGGCGTGTTTCAGACAGAGCTCAAACACCAAATTGATTCCTCTTTCGCGTTTCCTTGCCCTTGAACGGACACATATACACATAATTATGTCTAAATATCCTTCTCGGCAAGTATTCTCTCGGTTATGTCATAATTGACCAGTTGAAAAAGAAACCGGATGTTTGTCAGTTTCGGTCTTATATTCCTGCAGTTGTCTGTGTCATAAATGTTGATAAAACAACAAAATACAGCTTTAACAATGATGAAGCTATATTTAATTTCTAATTTTTTTTTGTTATTTTACATTTAGGCCTAATTATTAATTTCTGTACCTGAATACTACTGTTCGACTTTGTAAGTTTGTTACTTAGTTTGTTTATAAGTTTGTTTATTTGTGTATTTGTTCTTATTTTATTACTTGACTGTTTGTTTTTAATAATGTTTGACTTTTATCAGTTAGGCTAGTAGTTTTTGCTGTGTCATCGGCGTACTTCAAGTGAGCTTTAAGTAATAAATAAAAAAGTATTTATCATATATTTTATTTTTAAAAAATTGCTGATCCGAAAAATGATCCGATCCGTGGCTCAAAAACCGTAAAGGATCCGAACCGTGAGTTTTGTGATCCGTTGCGCCTCTAGCTAACTGTACGTGTCAGAGGGGTTTCCCTGAAGCACAGAGGACTGTAACTCAGAGGAAAGCTCTACAGACGCAGCAGAAGCGTGAGAGCAGTGAGAGTGTGTGAGAGTGTGTGAGAGGACAGCAGCGAGACAGAAGCCGAGGACGAGCTGCTTTACCTGTTTCACAGCCTCCTACTGAGGGAATCAGGACAGTCTGAGCTACAGAAGACAGAGCTGGATGTGGGAGACTGTGTGTGAGTGTGTGTGAGAGTGTGTGTACCTGTTTCACAGCCTCCTCATAACACGGGGGTTTACTGAGGGACACAGGGCAGTCTGAGCTACAGAAGACAGAGCTGGATGTGGGAGACTGGGGCTCGAGGTGCCGGGGAGAGTGAGATCGAGCCTCCTACATGAGGAGACAAGCGTTACATAGGAGCGAGAGGGACACGAGACGCTGTGTGTGTGTGTGTGTGTGTGTGTGTGTGTGTGTGTGTGTGTGTGTGTGTGTGTGCGCGTGTGCGGCAGAATCTAGCATACGATATTCCTCAGGAGGATGGTGTAAACTCTGACCCAATAACAATCAGATTGTGTGAGAATCTTGACCAATTCAAAGTTGCGCTACAAAACATTGGTCAACCATATTTAACCCTCTGGTGCAGTACGCGTGTCGGTCAAAAATGACCAATTATCATTATTTTTTTATTTCAATGAAAGGAATGTACTATATTTTAGTTTGATAATGTTTTTGGTTTAATATTTTGTATTTTTAGGGGATTTTATGGCACTAAATTATATTTACGCTGTATTTATAATCCATTTATTCACTTTTTGAGCATAGACCTGAAAATATAATTTCCAACTTAAACTGTCGTAAATCTTGAATGCTTTAGAGCGACAGACTGAAGTTTGATCTCTTTTCAAAGACGACACTTGGCAGATTATTGCTGAAGTGAGAACTTAAAAAAAGTAAAAAAATTACGTTTATTGATATGAAAAATGTTATGATGTTAAAATTATATGAAATCTATATTTTCAAAAACATGTTTTACTCTAAAACTGCAAGAATATCAAAACCATAAATCTAAACAAGTTGTGTTTAAAATTTAAGCCTGATATCTCATAAATGATCTTTCAGTGAGATGTAGTTCGGCTGCAGTACCAAACGCTTCCACTAGAGGAAACTCGTCTCATTCATTTCCAATGCGCTCGTTTCTGACCGCGAGGAGCTCAAGTGTGACTATTGTTTTCAGGACCATTTAACCTTTTCGAATCATATCTATGATTTTTCTGTGTGTTCACACAGCAAGTGCCAAAACCTTTACCAAGTTTCGTACCATTTCGATGAAGTAAAAAAATTAAACAATAAAAATCGTAAAAATTTTCAGCCAAAAATTACTGAAGAGCACCAACCGACGGCCAGTGTAATTGAGACTTACTGTTGCAGGAGGTGCAGAACAGAATATGTGACGCTTTGACGTGTGATGTTTAGTGAGTGAGTGAGATGAATTAGTTGAATTGGACTTCTTCACGTACTTTCTGCTGCAGGTTTGCGCTCTTGTTCTTGGACGAGCCTCTGGGGTTCATGCTGTTCTCTGGACTCGTGTAGAGCGACTGAAGGCTTCTGTGGTCTGATGGATATGAGCAGCTCGACTGACACATGCTTTTCTGCTGTAACTGTGACAGAGAGAGATGTTTCAGCAGTCAGTCACAAACGTGTCTGTGATTAGAGCTTCAAACACATGCCAAGTGCTTTGTATTTATGTTAGTTTTGAAAAACTTTTATACTATTTTCAACAAGACTCTAAAAAGGTTGTGTTGTGTAAACATTAAGTAAAACTATTATATACATGAGTGATTTTAAATAAATAAATACATATTTTTTTTCCAAGGTAAATATTTCGTACATTTATATATCATCATAATCATCATCAGCTTCATTTGTTCCGGATCAGAATCAGATTAGGATTGGATTGTAGTTGTATATTGTAGTTGTTACAGTACTTGAATTTAAGCATGGGATTGCGTGTATTGCACATAATTTTACTTGTTCCCACAGATTTTGAGCTCACACCCAAAGTACACGCACATAAAGTCGCCTCTCAGCACTAAATTGAGTTATTTTTCGCTACTTATTGCGCTAAACTGTCAAATACACACAAAGTATTGCCAAAATGCTGGTCTTGGCAAGTATTCACGTAAACACAGTCAGTTATATTTAAGTGAACCTAAACAGTTGATATATATATATATATATATATATATATATATATATATATATATGTATAATATTAGCTAGATTCCGCAAAAACAATTTTTTTATATATTTTCCATAAAACAAAACTTGATAAATAATTTTGCTTCTCCAGTAAATGTATCTTGATTTAAGAATGTTTAGATATTTGTGCTGGAAAACAAGACAGAAACACTGAGAAAGAACATAATTTTTGCAGTGTGGATACATTAAAGGGGTGGTATAATGCCCTTTTCACAAGATCTAAAATAAGTCTCTGATGTCCCCAGAGTGTGTGTGTGAAGTTTTAGCTCATAATACCCCACTGATATTTTAATATAGCATGCTAAAGTTGTCACTTTTTGAGGGTGCGCAAAAACACACCATTTTGTGTCTGTACCTTTAAATGCAAATGAGCTGCTGCTCCCGGCACAGGGGGCGGAGCTTCAACAGCTTGCACTCACACACACATGCACTGATAATTTCAAAACCTTTTAGCCTTTTATGTTCAAACCGGAGTCGGACAATGATGGAGAGACTCAAGAAGAAGTGACAACATGTAGAAGCAACAGGACATTTCTGAATGGTTAGTTGATGAATTTATGTAGCTGAAGTGTTATCTTCTAGTAATTGATTAGCATGTTATGATAATCTATATATCACGTTCCCGGCGGCGGGGTTTATGTAAATTCTAGGGTTGGTGATGTCACTAACCCGGGAGGAATGTGGTGTAGTCTCTACCAGCCGTTTGTTGTAGTCCTTAAAAAGCGATTTCTTTAAAAGCAAATATCTCCCTTTGCTCTGAACTTTGAGCGTTGTAACTTTGCAGATGTTGTTTATGCTCAAACAGCAACATTACACACTAACTAAAGCTAGAAAAGTCAAATCATAATCAACCACCCCTTTAAATGTAAATGTGAAACATGCTCATCACAGAAGAGGCGTATTGAAGTCACTGTACGTGTGATCTGCATGTATTTCTGAATTAAAGGGATCGTTCACCCAAAAATGAAAATTAGCCCATGATTTACTCACCCTGAAATCATCCTAGGTGTATATGACACTCTTCTGTCAGACGAATACAAAGAGTTATATTAAAAAATGTCCTGGCTCTTCCAAGCTTTATAATGAGAGTGACCATCTGCCGGAAGCTAGTTATTTTAGTTGATAAAGTTTTAAATGTGGATATTTTTCTTACACAAAGGCATCACTTCGCTTCAGAAGGCCTTTATTAACCCCTGGAGCCTGTGGAGCTCTTTTATCATGGATAGATGCACTTTGATTAACTTTGATGAACAGAAACCGGCCATTCACTGCCATTATACAGCTTGGTAGAGCCAGGACAGTTTCTTAATATAACTCTGATTGTATCCGTCTGAAAGAAGAATGTCATATACACCTAGGATGATTTCAGGGTGAGTAAATCATGGGGTAATTTTCATTTTTGGGTGAACTATCCCTTTAATGAACAGATGAGTGTGAGATGGATCGTGATCGGGATGCACCTGCATGTTGCGAGCGGGTCTGTGCGAGTCTCTCAGCAGGAACGGTTGGACAGGCGACTCAGGCTGAGGACTGGAGGAGGGTTTAGTAACAGGAGACTCCTGAGGAGAACACTGAGGACTCATGAAGGCGGAGAGACTCGGGTCGCAGTGACCCACACACACTCCATTCCCCTGCTCGGAGGATAGCGGGCAGCTGGAGGACACGTGCTCCTGCTTGACCGACACGCCGTAGCCCTGCTGGACCTGAACCGGAGGCTCCATGATCACAGGACACTCGCGGCTCCTCTTGTGGAGCTCAAAGCGAAGCTCCTCCACCTGCCTTTGCTCCTGCTGGAGCTTCCAGCGCAGCTCCTCAATCACCTTCTGCTTCTCTACCAGCATCTTGTCCTTCTCCGCATCCGGGCCGAGGGGTGGAGACGACAGCGTGCCGTCGCTGAAGCTGTCGGGGAGCGAGAGGTCCGAAGAGGCCGGGGAGATGGGAGGCGAGGAGCCGCTGCTGCAGAACGGGTAGAAGCCGGGCCCGTGGGACGCTGGGGACTGATAGGAGGATCCGCTGGGAGTCACGGGGAACGGGCCGGTGCTGACGTCCCCGGAGCCCGATGGAGAAGCACAGCTGGAGTCTTTAAAGGGACGCAGGCGCTCGATGAGAGACGTTTTGGTGCCGGAGACGGGGAGGCCTCGTATGCGCAGTTGCTGTCGCAGTTCCGACACCTGAAGTCACAGAAGACAAGAGTTGCAGGCTTTATAAGAAGAAGCGTTTTTTATTTATTTAAAGGGGACATATCATGATTTTTCCGTGTTTAAGTACTATAATCAGGTCCCCGGTGCATCTACCAACCCAGAAAATGTGAAAAGTGACTTTGTTTTGGTGAGCCTATCTCTTTCTCTTTACCAAGTTTCGTACCATTCCGATGAAGAAAAAAAATTGTAAACAAAACAAATGTAAATATTTTCGGTCAAAAATGAGCGAAGAGCACCAGAGGGTGTATAAGCTTTGGGTCATCATCAGTACCTTCAGGTCGTCCAGGTTGTTGGGCAGCGGCGCGGGACTGATGGAGTTGAGAGAGTTGATAGAGTTGATGGAGTTGATGGAGTTGATGGAGGACGGACTGCAGTAGTTGCTCTTCACTGGAGACGACGAGCTGCTGCTACTGCCTGCTGAAGCACATGAGGCCTGCTGCTCACCGGACGACCTGATGCACACACACACACACATCAGTGAGAATGCTGGAAACAACTCTTGTCAGTAAATAAAAAACACCAGTTTTCACTGAAAAGCGCCTGTAATAATGTGGTAATAAATCTCAAAATTTCATCTCGAAATCTAGAACATCCAAGTATAACTTTCTAAAGGGAAAAACTCAAACTTCAAGGAGGTTCTGTTTGACTTTGACCAAAAATTTGCTCCTGTTTTTCTTAAATCTGATAAATTTATCCATTCTCAGACAAAATAAATATAAAATTGGTACTTTAAATGAAATTGTTTGAAACTTCAAGTTCTCCTTTTTAAAATGATAAAACTTGATGCTGACTGCTATAATGGGTTAGAAAAACAGAGAAAAGTACAGGAGAGTCAGGTGCCCTAAAAATGTTCTAGGTCTTTAAGGGTTAATAAAATAAAAAAGTATATATTTAACTATACACAGTACAGTTCAAAAGTTTGGAGTAATTACATTTTTTCAATGTGTTAATTTTTTAAAAAGAAGTCTCTTCTCCCCAAGACAGCATTTATTTGATAAAAAAATACAGTAAAACAGTGAAATATTATTCCAATGTAAAACAGCTGTTTTCTGTGTGAATATATGTTAAAATATAATTTATTTCTGTGATCAAAGCTGATTCAGCACCATTACTCCAGTCTTCTGTGTCACATGATTCTTCAGAAATACTTCTAATATGATGATTTGCTGCTTTTGAGCCCTATCATCTTCGAGTATCTACAGAACAAGCCACTGCACATTGGCGTGCGAGATGTGCATTTCACGCCCTGCAGCTCTGATATAAATACGGAATCTGATGCACGCACCTTTTGTTTTTCGCTGTGGAGCCGAGGTCGTGAAGGGAATGGTAGGAACCTTGGGCACATATGTCTCAGGATCACGTGAGAGTTAGCCGGGCCGAATTCTAGGCAAGATTCGTCGACCGAAAATGCATGCAGATCCCCTACCTCAGAGGAATGGGCCAGGGAGGGGCTGTCGCGAGGAGCACTAGTTCCAGGGTCTGTGCAAGAAGGCTCACTGGGGGAAACGCATATTTGCGTAGGCTCGGGGCCAGCTGTGTGCCAGTGCATCTGTGCCGAGGGTTCCGTCGGTCAGGGAGAAGAACAACTGGAAATGTGATGTGTCTGGGGAGTCAAACAGATCTACCTGGTCACCCCGAAGTGCCTCCAAATCAGCTGGACCACCTGGGGATGGAGTCGCCACTCTCCCAGGAGCGTAAGCTGTCGTGAGAGCTCGTTGGCTGCATGATTGAGCAGGCCCAGAATGTGAATGGCATGAAGCAACCTCAGATGCTTCTGACTCCAGAGGAGGAGATGGCGGGCGAGTTGTGACATTAGACGGGAGCGTAGACCAGAACACAGCCACTGCTGCACGTAGGCGATAGAAAAGGGGCAAGGCAAGGCATAGCGTCGTACCCCGCCAAGCGCGCCCTCTTGGGACCCAGGAGAGTCCTTCAACTTTCAATGAAGTTTTGGCAGAGCAAAAAGTCCTTAGCCACTCGAGGGTGGTGAGGGGGAAGGAGCCACTAGGACGGCTTCTAGCAGAATAAGGTGACATCCACGTCCTAGTGAGCTCCTCATGCACCTCTGGGAAGAAAGGCACCAGCGCGGCCCGCCCCGAGAAACCCAGCCTAGAAGGTTCGGGACTTGGGGGTGAGTTCCACACACCGACATCTAATCGTCAGCTGGAGCCCTGAAGGAAACGACTGGTCGTCCGTGTGAAGGACCAGCGCGCGCTCCTTCGAAAGCTCCAACAGCCACTGTGTTTGAGAGGCTTGAGGGCCCCACGGAGAATGACTCGGCGGAGAAGCCCTCTCGGTAATCCTCTCGGTGCTGAATACCCAAACATGAGAGGCAACTAATGTGGCGGTCAGCTGGCGCCAGGGAACGACCACACCCAGAAACGCACAGGTGGAATGACATCCTGAAAAGGACGCAGTGTCACGCCTGTGTTTTGCTCTTTTGTGAAGAAAAACACACTTTTAGATCTCTCAATAGTGCTGAGGCACCCAGAGAATGGCCGCTGTGCACGGCAGAGATAGTGCACCGCTACCGTATTTATACCCGCGCAAAGAATCTCGCACGGCAATGTGCACTGGCTTGTTCTGCAGATATTCTAAGATGATAGGGCTCCCTGAAGTGATCCCAATTACGTTGGCACGTCGACGTAACGTTGAACGTGACCGACTGAAAGGGAACAGTGTTACATTACAATTTAAACGTTTAGCATCAGTAAAATAAATTGTGAAAGAAAAGGATAAATTCTATTCATCAAGGATGTTACAAAAAGTTATAATGTTACAAAAAATCCTATTTCAAATAAATGCTGTTCTTTTGAGCTGCCAATTCGTCCAAAATGTGATACATGTGATAGCAGATTCTTTGATGAATAGAAAGTTCAAAAGAACAGCATTTATTTCAAATAGAATCTTTTGTAACGTTATACATGTCTTTACTGTCACTTTTGATTCATTTAATGCAAAAAAGAAAAAATCCTACAGAACATTCCTTTATAGGACGCAATGATTCAAGTGTGTACATGATGTAGTTTATCCGGTGATATTTGTGCTTCTGACAGCTATCTGAATGATGTTTGGACTCACTTGTGCTGGTTGATCTGGTAGCTGAAGCTGGTCTGCGAGTGTGTCTGCGAGTGTGTGTGTTTCTGCTGGCTGAGGATCTGCAGTTGTAGGAAGAGCTGCTGTTGTTGAAGCAGACGAGCGTACGCTGAGTCCATCTGAGCCGGAGGAGAACGCTCGGCCTTCTGGTCCGGTGGGATGTACTGGTGGTACTTCAGCTTCTTCACTTTAGGCTTGATGTCTTTGGGTTTCTTGTGGCGGTTCTTCTCAGACACTTTGGACTGCTTTGCACAGGAAAAAAACAGAGGATTCGAGGAACTTCATCCAATGAGCAGATATCAGATTTACAGTGAGCTTATTATTTGATGAGGACTTCAGTTTTACCTTGACCATGGCTTGAACTGGGATCGGTGTTGTTCCCTGGCCGTCGCTCATGACCTCCTCTGGGGTTTGAGCGCTGCCGTCTTTGCTCTGAGGGCCCTTAATAATACATTATTATACCGTTAAATGATGATTAATGATTGATTGTTATTACCCTGTAAAGCCTGACATATTAAATAATAATACTAGTCATTAACTTCTCTATCTAGTTATACATTTTAAACATACATGAAATAATCAAGACTTCACTAACAGGTTAAGTAAAATATAATATAATATATAGGCTGATATAGTGCATATATTTAGCGAATGAGTTCATTTCTCTAGCGAACTAACAAGTTGTGGAAACTGAATGACTTGCCTGAGGTAAATTGTGACATTTTGTTTACAAGCCGTTGTATTGACGTCTTTCCGCCTTTGAAACACTGATTGAGCAATTACAAAAGTTATGATTCGTTTCAGTAAGTTGTACTGTATCTTTAAACATACCTTCAGATGTTCATTGATGTTTATTGTGTAACTGGTGATTAAGAGGAAGAGACGATCGCGTTCAATCGCGCTCCGTCTATTATCAGTCACGCCAAATTAAAATAAACTAATATTTCGTACGACGAAAATTAATCAATTAAAAACTTAAACTGGACAGTGACTTTCTTCTAGCTCTGCTGTACAGCCAAAGCAATCTTTGTTGCATTATTTTCCTGTTATCACTGTAAAGCTGCTTAGAAATCATCTGTATTATATAAAGCGCTACATAAATAAAGTTGACTTGACTTAAACTATCAAAGGACTGCATGAATTTTAGAGACTGTATCAAATATGAATCAGGGTTAAACAAATATAAATAATGTCTTCTGTTAAACATTACTGCAAAGGTCAAACCTTGGAGTTTCCATAAGTTGGTATGCAGGTGACATTGTTTATAAGATTGATGTATATTTCCCAAGTACTTTGCATTTAATAAATGCCACACATGAGGTGATTATTATTAAACATGTACATAATTTACAGCTTTCACAAGCCACAACGCTAAAGTAAATATTCCGCACACGCTTTTTTTTTGTAGCAACAGGTCATGATGATGTGATGCCAGGCACATACAGCGGGTCGTTTATTATCACCAGAGAACGGGCAATCATTCTAACATTCACAAAACACTGCGTCAGAAACACACTGATCTCAGGCTCTGAGTCAAAGAGCTGTCAGTCGGATCCTGAGCAGAACCTGCAGTTCCCTGAACCTCCACAGGGGGCCGAAGATCTCAACCACCTGAACTTCTACATTTAAAGGGGTGGTTGACTATGATTTGACTTTTCTAGCTTTAGTTAGTGTGTAATGTTGCTGTTTGAGCATAAACAAC
>NC_138238.1:39747350-39769850 GCF_964197995.2 Scardinius erythrophthalmus
AAAGCTGATGCAGTTTGCGTCAAAATAAAAGATCATGTGCTTATCTCTTTTAAGTATAGAAATTGGTACAACACTAATTCTGAAAGTTTCCTTTATTTTTTAGTGCATTTGTTTTACAAAATATGGCTATTACTGTCATTGGATTAATATTATAACTATTATTATGTAGTAGGTGTAATGTAAATAGACACTGTAACTAAAAGGTTTAATTTTTCTTTGTTTAATTTGCACACTGAATATGGGTTGGAGCTTTTAATTTTGAACTCTCAAAGTGCACCTGATTGATGAATGTAACATTAAAATGCACAACATTTTCTCGCGGGGGGGGGGGGGGGTCATGCCCCCGAACCCCCCTAGAAAGATCAAGGTTCACCCACCATAGTTTTAACAAAAATCCTGTGAGAAACACTGGTATTGCTATGCCAATGCAGCTTATAGCTTGTTTCAGGATTCATCACTGTGGAGTATAGTTCAACTGTATTAATAAATGTCAAATTTTTACTTATTTCATCTGTTAACTCTCACTCGTTCCTATACTCACTCATTACCTGGCATTAGTGGTTTTAAGGAATAGGAGATGGTATGCATATAATTAAGGGCGTGCAAAGATGGGTGGTGTTTATGATCATATAGTGGGCCAGTCTGGGCCAAAATGCCCGGGCCGATTTTTTGCCCCAGTCCAGCCCTGTTGTTTTCCCCTCCATCATAAACGAGTGTGTCTCGGAGCGTCAGACGAAACACAGTAAACGCTGTCGTGTTCTCTGGCGTTCGGATGCTGGTGTTCGGGAACACACTCGTGTGAGACGCTTCTGGAGGGAATTAAACCAAATCATTCTGATCACACACTTCGACTCCGGCGTTTCAGAAACACCAAACCAACATTAGAGACGCTGCGACGCCATTGGTCCACTGGTTTCTGCAGTCATCCAATCACAGCTGACACTGAGGGTTAAGTTTCACAACGAGGGATTCATTCAGTAAAAGTGTTTCCATCATAGTTTGTGTGCAAGTCTTCTAATCGGATAAAACAATTATCCACCTCAATTGAGTGCATGTTTTTATGTGCATTTTTAGAATTTATGCACATTTTGGCATTTCAATCCAGTGTTTTTTTATGTGATATCCAAAAAAAGGTGGATGGAAACACAGCTGGTGGGGAAAGAGTTAAAAATGTTGAGGTCAACGAAGTGACATCATTTGGACACTTTCTACACTGTGACTGAAAGACAATAATAATTATTATTAGTATTATTATTCATATTGTATTTATTCTCATATTCTCTTCTCTTGTCCTCTATGTCTATAAAAAGAGTGATAATGGCATTGCACAGGCGTTTTCTTCACACACACTGAGAGGATCTGAGATAGAATCAGCTGCTCGCTGGGCCTCGTCACAATATCACACACCGTCCAACATCAACAAGTGAAGGAAATAACTCTCACACACCAGTGAGTGTGACGTGTGTGTGCCCAGCAGAGAACCTGATTGAAAGCAGTCCCTGCACTGCTGCTGGCAGCTCACATGCTCACATATCAGATCAGTTACACACACACACGCACACAAAACCAACCAACCAATCACACACTCGGATAATTGTCTTCACTCAAACACACACACACACACTCGGATAATTGTCTTCACTCAAACACACACACACACACACACACACACACACACACACACACACACACACACACACACACACACACACACACACACACACACATACAATTATACTTCCCATTAATATTGTAAATTAATTTTTATTTTTAGATTTCCAGTAAACAAAGTTTTTGTTGTTAAAACATTTACAGATTGTTTTATGTTTAAGTTTTAGTTCGTTTAGAACGTGAAACTACATGAAAGAAAGAGAACTTGGTAACTAGCTAAAATAAAATAAGTTTATGAATTTTTTTATTTTATTAAAGTTAACGTTTATTTTATTTCAAGTAATGAAAATGTTTTATTTTATTTTATTTTATGGTTTTGGTTTTAGTTAATTATAATAACCCAGCTCTAGTAACGTTTAAAAAACGTTAAAGAGAGAGTTTCTGTGCTGATGTTTTGAGAACATTATTAAACACAAAATAACTTTGAACGAATGCTCTATTAATGTTGCTGGAAGAACGTTTAACCATAACTTTGCCAGAACATTCCCTGTCAGCTGAGAAGAGGTTTTGGTTTTCAGGAGTTACTGAAGCATCTTATAACTCTAGTTGAAAACGATGTAATAACTCTAATAATACCAATGATGTTCTTCTCCACCAGCTCCAGTGGACCGGGTCTGAGAGAGATCTTCTCATTCAGCTCATCAGCAAACCTGGCTCTCTTCAATGTGTTCTGGGAGTCTTCACCCACTGGATCTGTGTAATAAACACACACATGAAACACAAGCTCTTCATTCAAAGACACTCATGAAACACAAGCTCTACACTCAAACACACTCATGAAACACAAGCTCTACACTCAAACACACACATGAAACACAAGCTCTTCACTCAAACACACTCATGAAACACAAGCTCTTCACTCAAACACACTCATGAAACAAGCTCTTCACTCAAACACACACATGAAACACAAGCTCTACACTCAAACACACACATGAAACACAAGCTCTTCACTCAAACACACACACACACACACACACACACACACACACGAAACACAAGCTCTTCACTCAAACACACTCATGAAACACAAGCTCTTCACTCAAACACACACATGAAACACAAGCTCTTCACTCAAACACACACATGAAATACAAGCTCTTCACTCAAACACACACATGAAACACAAGCTCTACAATCAAACACACACACACACACACACACACACACACACACACACACACACACACGAAACACAAGCTCTTCACTCAAACACACACATGAAACACAAGCTCTACACTCAAACACACACACACACACACACACACACACACACACACACACACACACACACACACACACACACACACACACACACACACACACACACACACACACACACGAAACACAAGCTCTTCACTCAAACACACACATGAAATACAAGCTCTTCACTCAAACACACACATGAAACACAAGCTCTACAATCAAACACACACACACACACACACACACACACACACACACACACACACGAAACACAAGCTCTTCACTCAAACACACACATGAAACACAAGCTCTACACTCAAACACACACACACACACACACACACACACACACACACACACACACGAAACACAAGCTTTTCACTCAAACATACACATGAAACACAAGCTCTTCACTCAAACACACACATGAAACACAAGCTCTACACTCAAACACACACACACACACACACACACACACACACACACACACACACACACACACACACACACACACACACACACACACACACACACACACACACACACACACACACACACGAAACACAAGCTCTTCACTCAAACACACACATGAAACACAAGCTCTACACTCAAACACACACATGAAACACAAGCTCTTCACTCAAACACACACATGAAACACAAGCTCTTCACTCAAACACACACATGAAACACAAGCTCTTCACTCAAACACACACATGAAACACAAGCTCTACACTCAAACACACACACATGAAACAAGCTCTTCACTCAAACACACACATGAAACACAAGCTCTTCACTCAAACACACATGAAACACAAGCTCTTCACTCAAACACACTCATGAAACACAAGCTCTTCACTCAAACACTCATGGAACACAAGCTCTTCACTCAAACACACATGAAACACAAGCTCTTCACTCAAACACTCATGGAACACAAGCTCTTCACTCAAACACACACATGAAACACAAGCTCTTCACTCAAACACACACATGAAACACAAGCTCTACACTCAAACACACACATGAAACACAAGCTCTACACTCAAACACACACATGAAACACAAGCTCTTCACTCAAACACACATGAAACACAAGCTCTTCACTCAAACACACATGAAACACAAGCTCTTCACTCAAACACACATGAAACACAAGCTCTTCACTCAAACACACACATGAAACACAAGCTCTTCACTCAAACACACTCATGAAACACAAGCTCTTCACTCAAACACACACATGAAACACAAGCTCTTCACTCAAACACAGACATGAAACACAAGCTCTTCACTCAAACACACATGAAACACAAGCTCTTCACTCAAACACACATGAAACACAAGCTCTTCACTCAAACACACACATGAAACACAAGCTCTTCACTCAAACACACACATGAAACACAAGCTCTTCACTCAAACACACTCATGAAACACAAGCTCTTCACTCAAACACACATGAAACACAAGCTCTTCACTCAAACACACTCATGAAACACAAGCTCTTCACTCAAACACACACATGAAACACAAGCTCTACACTCAAACACACTCATGAAACACAAGCTCTTCACTCAAACACACACATGAAACACAAGCTCTTCACTCAAACACACATGAAACACAAGCTCTTCACTCAAACACACACATGAAACACAAGCTCTTCACTCAAACACACACATGAAACACAAGCTCTTCACTCAAACACACTCATGAAACACAAGCTCTTCACTCAAACACACTCATGAAACACAAGCTCTTCACTCAAACACACACATGAAACACAAGCTCTACACTCAAACACACACATGAAACACAAGCTCTTCACTCAAACACACTCATGAAACACAAGCTCTTCACTCAAACACACACATGAAACACAAGCTCTACACTCAAACACACACATGAAACACAAGCTCTTCACTCAAACACACACATGAAACACAAGCTCTTCACTCAAACACACACATGAAACACAAGCTCTTCACTCAAACACACACATGAAACACAAGCTCTACACTCAAACACACACATGATACACAAGCTCTTCACTCAAACACACTCATGGAACACAAGCTCTACACTCAAACACACTCATGAAACACAAGCTCTACACTCAAACACACTCATGAAACACAAGCTCTACACTCAAACACACACATGAAACACAAGCTCTACACTCAAACACACACATGATACACAAGCTCTTCACTCAAACACACACATGAAACACAAGCTCTACACTCAAACACACACATGAAACACAAGCTCTTCACTCAAACACACACATGAAACACAAGCTCTTCACTCAAACACACACATGAAACACAAGCTCTTCACTCAAACACACTCATGAAACACAAGCTCTTCACTCAAACACACACATGAAACACAAGCTCTTCACTCAAACACACTCATGAAACACAAGCTCTTCACTCAAACACACATGAAACACAAGCTCTTCACTCAAACACACTCATGAAACACAAGCTCTTCACTCAAACACACACATGAAACACAAGCTCTACACTCAAACACACTCATGAAACACAAGCTCTTCACTCAAACACACACATGAAACACAAGCTCTTCACTCAAACACACATGAAACACAAGCTCTTCACTCAAACACACACATGAAACACAAGCTCTACACTCAAACACACTCATGAAACACAAGCTCTTCACTCAAACACACACACGATACACAAGCTCTTCACTCAAACACACACATGAAACACAAGCTCGTCA
Source organism: Scardinius erythrophthalmus (assembly GCF_964197995.2). Lineage (NCBI taxonomy): Eukaryota > Metazoa > Chordata > Actinopteri > Cypriniformes > Leuciscidae > Scardinius > Scardinius erythrophthalmus. Next base: position 39,752,985 of record NC_138238.1, read on the forward strand.
CTCAAACACACACATGAAACACAAGCTCTTCACTCAAACACACTCATGAAACACAAGCTCTTCACTCAAACACACTCATGAAACACAAGCTCTTCACTCAAACACACACATGAAACACAAGCTCTACACTCAAACACACACATGAAACACAAGCTCTTCACTCAAACACACACATGAAACACAAGCTCTTCACTCAAACACACACATGAAACACAAGCTCTTCACTCAAACACACACATGAAACACAAGCTCTACACTCAAACACACACACGATACACAAGCTCTTCACTCAAACACACTCATGGAACACAAGCTCTTCACTCAAACACACACATGAAACACAAGCTCTACACTCAAACACACACACGATACACAAGCTCTTCACTCAAACACACTCATGAAACACAAGCTCTTCACTCAAACACACTCATGAAACACAAGCTCTTCACTCAAACACACACATGAAACACAAGCTCTACACTCAAACACACACATGAAACACAAGCTCTTCACTCAAACACACACATGAAACACAAGCTCTTCACTCAAACACACACATGAAACACAAGCTCTTCACTCAAACACACACATGAAACACAAGCTCTACACTCAAACACACACACGATACACAAGCTCTTCACTCAAACACACTCATGAAACACAACCTCTTCACTCAAACACACACACGAAACACAAGCTCTTCACTCAAACACACACATGAAACACAAGCTCTTCACTCAAACACACTCATGAAACACAACCTCTTCACTCAAACACACACACGAAACACAAGCTCTTCACTCAAACACACACATGAAACACAAGCTCTTCACTCAAACACACTCATGAAACACAAGCTCTTCACTCAAACACACACACATGAAACACAAGCTCTTCACTCAAACACACACATGAAACACAAGCTCTTCACTCAAACACACACATGAAACACAAGCTCTTCACTCAAACACACTCATGAAACACAAGCTCTTCACTTAAACACACACACGATACACAAGCTCTTCACTCAAACACACTCATGGAACACAAGCTCTAAACTCAAACACACACATGAAACACAAGCTCTACACTCAAACACACACATGAAACACAAGCTCTTCACTCAAACACACACATGAAACACAAGCTCTTCACTCAAACACTCATGAAACACAAGCTCTTCACTCAAACACTCATGGAACACAAGCTCTTCACTCAAACACACACACGATACACAAGCTCTTCAATCAAATACACTCATGGAACACAAGCTCTTCACTCAAACACACACATGAAACACAAGCTCTACACTCAAACACACATGAAACACAAGCTCTTCACTCAAACACACACACGATACACAAGCTCTTCAATCAAATACACTCATGGAACACAAGCTCTACACTCAAACACACACATGAAACACAAGCTCTACACTCAAACACACACATGAAACACAAGCTCTTCACTCAAACACACACATGAAACACAAGCTCTTCACTCAAACACACACACGATACACAAGCTCTACACTCAAACACACACATGAAACACAAGCTCTACACTCAAACACACACATGAAACACAAGCTCTTCACTCAAACACACACATGAAACACAAGCTCTTCACTCAAACACACACATGAAACACAAGCTCTTCACTCAAACACACACATGAAACACAAGCTCTACACTCAAACACACACATGAAACACAAGCTCTTCACTCAAACACACACATGAAACACAAGCTCTTCACTCAAACACACACATGAAACACAAGCTCTTCACTCAAACACACACATGAAACACAAGCTCTACACTCAAACACACACACATGAAACAAGCTCTTCACTCAAACACACACATGAAACACAAGCTCTTCACTCAAACACACATGAAACACAAGCTCTTCACTCAAACACACTCATGAAACACAAGCTCTTCACTCAAACACTCATGGAACACAAGCTCTTCACTCAAACACACATGAAACACAAGCTCTTCACTCAAACACTCATGGAACACAAGCTCTTCACTCAAACACACACATGAAACACAAGCTCTTCACTCAAACACACACATGAAACACAAGCTCTACACTCAAACACACACATGAAACACAAGCTCTACACTCAAACACACACATGAAACACAAGCTCTTCACTCAAACACACATGAAACACAAGCTCTTCACTCAAACACACATGAAACACAAGCTCTTCACTCAAACACACATGAAACACAAGCTCTTCACTCAAACACACACATGAAACACAAGCTCTTCACTCAAACACACTCATGAAACACAAGCTCTTCACTCAAACACACACATGAAACACAAGCTCTTCACTCAAACACAGACATGAAACACAAGCTCTTCACTCAAACACACATGAAACACAAGCTCTTCACTCAAACACACATGAAACACAAGCTCTTCACTCAAACACACACATGAAACACAAGCTCTTCACTCAAACACACACATGAAACACAAGCTCTTCACTCAAACACACTCATGAAACACAAGCTCTTCACTCAAACACACATGAAACACAAGCTCTTCACTCAAACACACTCATGAAACACAAGCTCTTCACTCAAACACACACATGAAACACAAGCTCTACACTCAAACACACTCATGAAACACAAGCTCTTCACTCAAACACACACATGAAACACAAGCTCTTCACTCAAACACACATGAAACACAAGCTCTTCACTCAAACACACACATGAAACACAAGCTCTTCACTCAAACACACACATGAAACACAAGCTCTTCACTCAAACACACTCATGAAACACAAGCTCTTCACTCAAACACACTCATGAAACACAAGCTCTTCACTCAAACACACACATGAAACACAAGCTCTACACTCAAACACACACATGAAACACAAGCTCTTCACTCAAACACACTCATGAAACACAAGCTCTTCACTCAAACACACACATGAAACACAAGCTCTACACTCAAACACACACATGAAACACAAGCTCTTCACTCAAACACACACATGAAACACAAGCTCTTCACTCAAACACACACATGAAACACAAGCTCTTCACTCAAACACACACATGAAACACAAGCTCTACACTCAAACACACACATGATACACAAGCTCTTCACTCAAACACACTCATGGAACACAAGCTCTACACTCAAACACACTCATGAAACACAAGCTCTACACTCAAACACACTCATGAAACACAAGCTCTACACTCAAACACACACATGAAACACAAGCTCTACACTCAAACACACACATGATACACAAGCTCTTCACTCAAACACACACATGAAACACAAGCTCTACACTCAAACACACACATGAAACACAAGCTCTTCACTCAAACACACACATGAAACACAAGCTCTTCACTCAAACACACACATGAAACACAAGCTCTTCACTCAAACACACTCATGAAACACAAGCTCTTCACTCAAACACACACATGAAACACAAGCTCTTCACTCAAACACACTCATGAAACACAAGCTCTTCACTCAAACACACATGAAACACAAGCTCTTCACTCAAACACACTCATGAAACACAAGCTCTTCACTCAAACACACACATGAAACACAAGCTCTACACTCAAACACACTCATGAAACACAAGCTCTTCACTCAAACACACACATGAAACACAAGCTCTTCACTCAAACACACATGAAACACAAGCTCTTCACTCAAACACACACATGAAACACAAGCTCTACACTCAAACACACTCATGAAACACAAGCTCTTCACTCAAACACACACACGATACACAAGCTCTTCACTCAAACACACACATGAAACACAAGCTCGTCACTCAAACACACACATGAAACACAAGCTCTTCACTCAAACACACTCATGAAACACAAGCTCTTCACTCAAACACACTCATGAAACACAAGCTCTTCACTCAAACACACACATGAAACACAAGCTCTACACTCAAACACACACATGAAACACAAGCTCTTCACTCAAACACACACATGAAACACAAGCTCTTCACTCAAACACACACATGAAACACAAGCTCTTCACTCAAACACACACATGAAACACAAGCTCTACACTCAAACACACACACGATACACAAGCTCTTCACTCAAACACACTCATGGAACACAAGCTCTACACTCAAACACACTCATGAAACACAAGCTCTTCACTCAAACACACTCATGGAACACAAGCTCTACACTCAAACACACTCATGAAACACAAGCTCTTCACTCAAACACACTCATGAAACACAACCTCTTCACTCAAACACACACACGAAACACAAGCTCTTCACTCAAACACACACATGAAACACAAGCTCTTCACTCAAACACACTCATGAAACACAACCTCTTCACTCAAACACACACACGAAACACAAGCTCTTCACTCAAACACACACATGAAACACAAGCTCTTCACTCAAACACACTCATGAAACACAAGCTCTTCACTCAAACACACACACATGAAACACAAGCTCTTCACTCAAACACACACATGAAACACAAGCTCTTCACTCAAACACACACATGAAACACAAGCTCTTCACTCAAACACACTCATGAAACACAAGCTCTTCACTTAAACACACACACGATACACAAGCTCTTCACTCAAACACACTCATGGAACACAAGCTCTAAACTCAAACACACACATGAAACACAAGCTCTACACTCAAACACACACATGAAACACAAGCTCTTCACTCAAACACACACATGAAACACAAGCTCTTCACTCAAACACTCATGAAACACAAGCTCTTCACTCAAACACTCATGGAACACAAGCTCTTCACTCAAACACACACACGATACACAAGCTCTTCAATCAAATACACTCATGGAACACAAGCTCTTCACTCAAACACACACATGAAACACAAGCTCTACACTCAAACACACACATGAAACACAAGCTCTTCACTCAAACACACACACGATACACAAGCTCTTCAATCAAATACACTCATGGAACACAAGCTCTACACTCAAACACACACATGAAACACAAGCTCTACACTCAAACACACACATGAAACACAAGCTCTTCACTCAAACACACACATGAAACACAAGCTCTTCACTCAAACACACACACGATACACAAGCTCTACACTCAAACACACACATGAAACACAAGCTCTACACTCAAACACACACATGAAACACAAGCTCTTCACTCAAACACACACATGAAACACAAGCTCTTCACTCAAACACACACATGAAACACAAGCTCTTCACTCAAACACACACATGAAACACAAGCTCTACACTCAAACACACACATGAAACACAAGCTCTTCACTCAAACACACACATGAAACACAAGCTCTTCACTCAAACACACTCATGAAACACAACCTCTTCACTCAAACACACTCATGAAACACAAGCTCTTCACTTAAACACACACACGATACACAAGCTCTTCACTCAAACACACTCATGGAACACAAGCTCTAAACTCAAACACACACATGAAACACAAGCTCTACACTCAAACACACACATGAAACACAAGCTCTAAACTCAAACACACACATGAAACACAAGCTCTACACTCAAACACACACATGAAACACAAGCTCTAAACTCAAACACACACATGAAACACAAGCTCTACACTCAAACACACACATGAAACACAAGCTCTTCACTCAAACACACACATGAAACACAAGCTCTTCACTCAAACACACACACACGATACACAAGCTCTTCACTCAAATACACTCATGGAACACAAGCTCTTCACTCAAACACACACATGAAACACAAGCTCTTCATTCAAACACACACATGAAACACAAGCTCTTCACTCAAACACACACTGGAAACACAAGCTCTTCACTCAAACACACACATGAAACACAAGCTCTTCACTCAAACACACTCATGGAACACAAGCTCTAAACTCAAACACACACATGAAACACAAGCTCTACACTCAAACACACACATGAAACACAAGCTCTTCACTCAAACACACACATGAAACACAAGCTCTTCACTCAAACACACATGAAACACAAGCTCTTCACTCAAACACTCATGGAACACAAGCTCTTCACTCAAACACACTCATGAAACACAAGCTCTTCACTCAAACACACACATGAAACACAAGCTCTTCACTCAAACACACTCATGAAACACAAGCTCTTCACTCAAACACACACATGAAACACAAGCTCTTCACTCAAACACACTCATGAAACACAAGCTCTTCACTCAAACACACACATGAAACACAAGCTCTTCACTCAAACACACACATGAAACACAAGCTCTTCACTCAAACACACTCATGAAACACAAGCTCTTCACTCAAATACACTCATGAAACACAAGCTCTTCACTCAAACACACACATGAAACACAAGCTCTTCACTCAAACACACACATGAAACACAAGCTCTTCACTTAAACACACACACGATACACAAGCTCTTCACTCAAACACACTCATGGAACACAAGCTCTAAACTCAAACACACACACATGAAACACAAGCTCTACACTCAAACACACACATGAAACACAAGCTCTTCACTCAAACACACACATGAAACACAAGCTCTTCATTCAAACACACACATGAAACACAAGCTCTTCACTCAAACACACACTGGAAACACAAGCTCTTCACTCAAACACACACATGAAACACAAGCTCTTCACTCAAACACACTCATGGAACACAAGCTCTAAACTCAAACACACACATGAAACACAAGCTCTACACTCAAACACACACATGAAACACAAGCTCTTCACTCAAACACACACATGGAACACAAGCTCTTCACTCAAACACACATGAAACACAAGCTCTTCACTCAAACACTCATGGAACACAAGCTCTTCACTCAAACACACTCATGAAACACAAGCTCTTCACTCAAACACACACATGAAACACAAGCTCTTCACTCAAACACACTCATGAAACACAAGCTCTTCACTCAAACACACACATGAAACACAAGCTCTTCACTCAAACACACTCATGAAACACAAGCTCTTCACTCAAACACACACATGAAACACAAGCTCTTCACTCAAACACACACATGAAACACAAGCTCTTCACTCAAACACACTCATGAAACACAAGCTCTTCACTCAAATACACTCATGAAACACAAGCTCTTCACTCAAACACACACATGAAACACAAGCTCTTCACTCAAACACACACATGAAACACAAGCTCTTCACTTAAACACACACACGATACACAAGCTCTTCACTCAAACACACTCATGGAACACAAGCTCTAAACTCAAACACACACATGAAACACAAGCTCTACACTCAAACACACACATGAAACACAAGCTCTTCACTCAAACACACACATGAAACACAAGCTCTTCACTCAAACACACACACAATACACAAGCTCTTCACTCAAATACACACATGAAACACAAGCTCTTCATTCAAACACACACATGAAACACAAGCTCTTCACTCAAACACACTCATGAAACACAGCCTCTTCACTCAAACACACACACACGAAACACAAGCTCTACACTCAGACACACACACACGATACACAAGCTCTACACTCAGACACACACACACGATACACAAGCTCTTCACTCAGACACACACACGATACACAAGCTCTTCACTCAAACACACACATGAAACACAAGCTCTTCACTCAAACACACTCATGAAACACAAGCTCTAAACTCAAACACACACATGAAACACAAGCTCTTCACTCAAACACACTCATGAAACACAAGCTCTTCACTCAAACACACTCATGAAACACAAGCTCTACACTCAAACACACTCATGAAACACAAGCTCTAAACTCAAACACACACATGAAACACAAGCTCTAAACTCAAACACACACATGAAACACAAGCTCTTCACTCAAACACACATATGAAACACAAGCTCTTCACTCAAACACACTCATGAAACACAAGCTCTTCACTCAAACACACTCATGAAACACAAGCTCTTCACTTAAACACACACGATACACAAGCTCTTCACTCAAACACACATATGAAACACAAGCTCTACACTCAAACACACACACACACACACACACACACACACACACACACACACACACGAAACACAAGCTCTTCACTCAAACACACATGAAACACAAGCTCTTCACTCAAACACACACATGAAACACAAGCTCTACACTCAACACACACACACACACACACACACACACACACACACACACACACACACACACACACACACACACACACACGAAACACAAGCTCTTCACTCAAACACACACATGAAACACAAGCTCTTCACTCAAACACACACATGAAACACAACCTCTTCATTCAAACACACACATGAAACACAAGCTCTTCACTCAAACACACTCATGAAACACAAGCTCTTCACTCAAACACACACATGAAACACAAGCTCTTCACTCAAACACACACATGAAACACAACCTCTTCATTCAAACACACACATGAAACACAAGCTCTTCACTCAAACACACACATGAAACACAAGCTCTACACTCAAACACACACACACACACACACACACACACACGAAACACAAGCTCTTCACTCAAACACACACACACACACGAAACACAAGCTCTACACTCAAACACACTCATGAACCACAAGCTCTTCACTCAAACACACACATGAAACACAAGCTCTACACTCAAACACACTCATGAACCACAAGCTCTTCACTCAAACACACACATGAAACACAAGCTCTACACTCAAACACACTCATGAACCACAAGCTCTTCACTCAAACACACACATGAAACACAAGCTCTTCACTCAAACACACTCATGAAACACAAGCTCTTCACTCAAACACACACATGAAACACAAGCTCTTCACTCAAACACACACATGAAACACAAGCTCTACACTCAAACACACTCATGAACCACAAGCTCTTCACTCAAACACACACATGAAACACAAGCTCTTCACTCAAACACACACATGAAACACAAGCTCTTCACTCAAACACACTCATGAAACACAAGCTCTTCACTCAAACACACACATGAAACACAAGCTCTTCACTCAAACACACTCATGAAACACAAGCTCTTCACTCAAACACACACATGAAACACAAGCTCTTCACTCAAACACACACATGAAACACAAGCTCTTCACTCAAACACACTCATGAAACACAAGCTCTTCACTCAAACACACACATGAAACACAAGCTCTTCACTCAAACACACACATGAAACACAAGCTCTTCACTCAAACACACACATGAAACACAAGCTCTTCACTCAAACACACACATGAAACACAAGCTCTTCACTCAAACACACTCATGAAACACAAGCTCTACACTCAAACACACACATGAAACACAAGCTCTTCATTCAAACACACACATGAAACACAAGCTCTTCACTCAAACACACACATGAAACACAAGCTCTTCACTCAAACACACACATGAAACACAAGCTCTTCACTCAAACACACACATGAAACACAAGCTCTTCACTCAAACACACACATGAAACACAAGCTCTTCACTCAAACACACTCATGAAACACAAGCTCTTCACTCAAACACACTCATGAAACACAAGCTCTTCACTCAAACACACTCATGAAACACAAGCTCTTCACTCAAACACACACATGAAACACAAGCTCTTCACTCAAACACACTCATGAAACACAAGCTCTTCACTCAAACACACACATGAAACACAAGCTCTTCACTCAAACACACACATGAAACACAAGCTCTTCACTCAAACACACTCATGAAACACAAGCTCTTCACTCAAACACACACATGAAACACAAGCTCTTCACTCAAACACACACATGAAACACAAGCTCTTCACTCAAACACACACATGAAACACAAGCTCTTCACTCAAACACACTCATGAAACACAAGCTCTACACTCAAACACACACATGAAACACAAGCTCTTCATTCAAACACACACATGAAACACAAGCTCTTCACTCAAACACACACATGAAACACAAGCTCTTCACTCAAACACACACATGAAACACAAGCTCTTCACTCAAACACACACATGAAACACAAGCTCTTCACTCAAACACACACATGAAACACAAGCTCTACACTCAAACACACACGAAACACAAGCTCTTCACTCAAACACACACATGAAACACAAGCTCTTCACTCAAACACACATGAAACACAACCTCTTCACTCAAACACACTCATGAAACACAAGCTCTTCACTTAAACACACACACGATACACAAGCTCTTCACTCAAACACACTCATGGAACACAAGCTCTAAACTCAAACACACACATGAAACACAAGCTCTTCACTCAAACACACACATGAAACACAAGCTCTACACTCAAACACACACACACACACACACACACACACACACACACACACACACACACACACACGAAACACAAGCTCTTCACTCAAACACACACATGAAACACAAGCTCTTCACTCAAACACACACATGAAACACAAGCTCTACACTCACTCAAACACACACACACACACACACACACACACACACACACACACACACACACACACACACACACGAAACACAAGCTCTTCACTCAAACACACACATGAAACACAAGCTCTTCACTCAAACGCACACATGAAACACAACCTCTTCATTCAAACACACACATGAAACACAAGCTCTACACTCAAACACACACATGAAACACAAGCTCTTCACTCAAACACACACACATGAAACACAAGCTCTTCACTCAAACACACACATGAAACACAAGCTCTTCACTCAAACACACTCATGAAACACAAGCTCTTCACTCAAACACACACATGAAACACAAGCTCTTCACTCAAACACACTCATGAAACACAAGCTCTTCACTCAAACACACTCATGAAACACAAGCTCTTCACTCAAACACACTCATGAAACACAAGCTCTTCACTCAAACACACACACATGAAACACAAGCTCTTCACTCAAACACACTCATGAAACACAAGCTCTTCACTCAAACACACACATGATACACAAGCTCTTCACTCAAACACACTCATGAAACACAAGCTCTTCACTCAAACACACTCATGAAACACAAGCTCTTCACTCAAACACACACATGAAACACAAGCTCTTCACTCAAACACACTCATGAAACACAAGCTCTTCACTCAAACACACACATGAAATACAAGCTCTTCACTCAAACACTCATGGAACACAAGCTCTTCACTCAAACACACACATGAAACACAAGCTCTTCACTCAAACACACACATGAAACACAAGCTCTTCACTCAAACACACACATGAAACACAAGCTCTTCACTCAAACACACTCATGAAACACAAGCTCTTCACTTAAACACACACACGATACACAAGCTCTTCACTCAAACACACTCATGAAACACAAGCTCTTCACTCAAACACACACACGATACACAAGCTCTTCACTCAAACACACACATGAAACACAAGCTCTACACTCAAACACACTCATGAAACACAAGCTCTTCACTCAAACACACTCATGAAACACAACCTCTTCACTCAAACACACACACGAAACACAAGCTCTTCACTCAAACACACACATGAAACACAAGCTCTACACTCAAACACACTCATGAAACACAAGCTCTACACTCAAACACACACATGAAACACAAGCTCTTCACTCAAACACACACATGAAACACAAGCTCTTCACTCAAACACACACATGAAACACAAGCTCTTCACTCAAACACACACATGAAACACAAGCTCTTCACTCAAACACACACATGAAACACAAGCTCTTCACTCAAACACACTCATGAAACACAACCTCTTCACTCAAACACACTCATGAAACACAAGCTCTTCACTTAAACACACACACGATACACAAGCTCTTCACTCAAACACACTCATGGAACACAAGCTCTAAACTCAAACACACACATGAAACACAAGCTCTACACTCAAACACACACATGAAACACAAGCTCTTCACTCAAACACACACACACACACACACACACGAAACACAAGCTCTTCACTCAAACACACACATGAAACACAAGCTCTTCACTCAAACACACACATGAAACACAAGCTCTTCACTCAAACACACACACGAAACACAAGCTCTTCACTCAAACACACACATGAAACACAAGCTCTTCACTCAAACACACTCATGAAACACATCCTCTTCACTCAAACACACACACGAAACACAAGCTCTTCACTCAAACACACACATGAAACACAAGCTCTTCACTCAAACACACTCATGAAACACAAGCTCTACACTCAAACACACACATGAAACACAAGCTCTTCATTCAAACACACACATGAAACACAAGCTCTTCACTCAAACACACTCATGAAACACATCCTCTTCACTCAAACACACACACGAAACACAAGCTCTTCACTCAAACACACTCATGAAACACAAGCTCTACACTAAAACACACACACATGAAACACAAGCTCTTCATTCAAACACACACATGAAACACAAGCTCTTCACTCAAACACACACATGAAACACAAGCTCTACACTCAAACACACACATGAAACACAAGCTCTTCACTCAAACACACACATGAAACACAAGTTCTTCACTCAAACACACACACATGAAACACAAGCTCTACACTCAAACACACACATGAAACACAAGCTCTTCACTCAAACACACACATGAAACACAAGCTCTTCACTCAAACACACTCATGAAACACAAGCTCTACACTCAAACACACACATGAAACACAAGCTCTTCATTCAAACACACACATGAAACACAAGCTCTTCACTCAAACACACTCATGAAACACATCCTCTTCACTCAAACACACACACGAAACACAAGCTCTTCACTCAAACACACACATGAAACACAAGCTCTACACTCAAACACACACACATGAAACACAAGCTCTTCATTCAAACACACACATGAAACACAAGCTCTTCACTCAAACACACACATGAAACACAAGCTCTACACTCAAACACACACATGAAACACAAGCTCTTCATTCAAACACACACATGAAACACAAGCTCTTCACTCAAACACACACATGAAACACAAGCTCTACACTCAAACACACACATGAAACACAAGCTCTTCACTCAAACACACACATGAAACACAAGCTCTTCACTCAAACACACACATGAAACACAAGCTCTTCACTCAAACACACAAATGAAACACAAGCTCTTCACTCAAACACACTCATGAAACACAAGCTCTACACTCAAACACACACATGAAACACAAGCTCTTCATTCAAACACACACATGAAACACAAGCTCTTCACTCAAACACACTCATGAAACACATCCTCTTCACTCAAACACACACACGAAACACAAGCTCTTCACTCAAACACACTCATGAAACACAAGCTCTACACTCAAACACACACACATGAAACACAAGCTCTTCATTCAAACACACACATGAAACACAAGCTCTTCACTCAAACACACTCATGAAACACATCCTCTTCACTCAAACACACACACGAAACACAAGCTCTTCACTCAAACACACTCATGAAACACAAGCTCTACACTAAAACACACACACATGAAACACAAGCTCTTCATTCAAACACACACATGAAACACAAGCTCTTCACTCAAACACACACATGAAACACAAGCTCTACACTCAAACACACACATGAAACACAAGCTCTTCACTCAAACACACACATGAAACACAAGTTCTTCACTCAAACACACACACATGAAACACAAGCTCTACACTCAAACACACACATGAAACACAAGCTCTTCACTCAAACACACACATGAAACACAAGCTCTTCACTCAAACACACTCATGAAACACAAGCTCTACACTCAAACACACACATGAAACACAAGCTCTTCATTCAAACACACACATGAAACACAAGCTCTTCACTCAAACACACTCATGAAACACATCCTCTTCACTCAAACACACACACGAAACACAAGCTCTTCACTCAAACACACACATGAAACACAAGCTCTACACTCAAACACACACACATGAAACACAAGCTCTTCATTCAAACACACACATGAAACACAAGCTCTTCACTCAAACACACACATGAAACACAAGCTCTACACTCAAACACACACATGAAACACAAGCTCTTCATTCAAACACACACATGAAACACAAGCTCTTCACTCAAACACACACATGAAACACAAGCTCTACACTCAAACACACACATGAAACACAAGCTCTTCACTCAAACACACACATGAAACACAAGCTCTTCACTCAAACACACACATGAAACACAAGCTCTTCACTCAAACACACAAATGAAACACAAGCTCTTCACTCAAACACACTCATGAAACACAAGCTCTACACTCAAACACACACATGAAACACAAGCTCTTCATTCAAACACACACATGAAACACAAGCTCTTCACTCAAACACACTCATGAAACACATCCTCTTCACTCAAACACACACACGAAACACAAGCTCTTCACTCAAACACACTCATGAAACACAAGCTCTACACTCAAACACACACACATGAAACACAAGCTCTTCATTCAAACACACACATGAAACACAAGCTCTTCACTCAAACACACACATGAAACACAAGCTCTACACTCAAACACACACATGAAACACAAGCTCTACACTCAAACACACACATGAAACACAAGCTCTACACTCAAACACACACATGAAACACAAGCTCTTCACTCAAACACACACATGAAACACAAGCTCTTCACTCAAACACACACATGAAACACAAGCTCTTCACTCAAACACACACATGAAACACAAGCTCTTCACTCAAACACACACATGAAACACAAGCTCTTCACTCAAACACACACATGAAACACAAGCTCTTCACTCAAACACACACATGAAACACAAGCTCTACACTCAAACACACACATGAAACACAAGCTCTTCACTCAAACACACACATGAAACACAAGCTCTTCACTCAAACACACTCATGAAACACAAGCTCTTCACTCAAACACACTCATGAAACACAAGCTCTTCACTCAAACACACTCATGAAACACAAGCTCTACACTCAAACACACACATGAAACACAAGCTCTTCACTCAAACACACACATGAAACACAAGCTCTTCACTCAAACACACACATGAAACACAAGCTCTTCACTCAAACACACACATGAAACACAAGCTCTTCACTCAAACACACACATGAAACACAAGCTCTTCACTCAAACACACACATGAAACACAAGCTCTACACTCAAACACACACATGAAACACAAGCTCTTCATTCAAACACACACATGAAACACAAGCTCTTCACTCAAACACACACTGGAAACACAAGCTCTTCACTCAAACACACACATGAAACACAAGCTCTACACTCAAACACACACATGAAACACAAGCTCTTCACTCAAACACACACATGAAACACAAGCTCTTCACTCAAACACACACATGAAACACAAGCTCTTCACTCAAACACACACATGAAACACAAGCTCTTCACTCAAACACACACATGAAACACAAGCTCTTCACTCAAACACACACATGAAACACAAGCTCTTCACTCAAACACACTCATGAAACACAACCTCTTCACTCAAACACACACGAAACACAAGCTCTACACTCAAACACACACACACACACACACACACGAAACACAAGCTCTTCACTCAGACACACACACGATACACAAGCTCTTCACTCAGACACACACACGATACACAAGCTCTTCACTCAGACACACACACGATACACAAGCTCTTCACTCAAACACACACATGAAACACAAGCTCTTCACTCAAACACACACTATGCAGAACCAGAGTCACTCCGGAATAAACTGCGATCGAGACGCTCGTCAAACTCGTCATTTCAATCTTATATTTTTACTTATATTAGTTTACTTACATTTATTCATGCATTTAGTGACTTACAAAAGAGGAAGAAAAAGAGCCAAAAATATTCATAATACACACAGCCAGGTTCATTAGACACCTATTATTCATTCTATGCATATATTTTATGATTAAAAGCCTTTACCTTGTAGAATATGCATGTTGACGAGCTCAGATTTCTCTGGTCTGCTTCTGATTTTGTGTTTTAAGTAATCTCCAGTCTGCAACATCACATATTATAAAACATTAAATATAACGAGTATGATTTTTACACACTTTCACAAAACATCTGCTTATATCAGAATCAAATTTCATTAATAATTGAATTTGCAGGAGTGACACAGTTATTGAACTGAATAATGACACTCTTTTTAGAGCTGCTTTATCCAGTAGCGTTCAAAAGTTTAGGGCCGATAAGAGGATTTATTGTTTTTAATCATATCAGAGTGATTTCTGAAGGATCATGTGACACTGAAGACTGGAGTAATGATGCTGAAAATTCAGCTTTGCTCACAGGAATAAATTACACTTTACTATATATTCACATAGAAAACAGATGATTTACATTCTAATAATATTTCACTGTTTTCACTGAATTTTTGATCAAATAAACGCAGCTTTGATGAGCAGAAGAGACTTTCAGAAACATTAAAAATCTTACCGACCCCAAACCTTTCAACGATATAGTTTGTGTGAAATGCTATTTGTTTCATAACTGATGAATTTCTCACTGTGTTCACTGTGAAGCTGCTTTGAAACACTCTGTTTTGTATAAAGCGCTGTAGAAATAAACCGGACTAGACCAAGATTTAGGGCCCTATTTTAACGATCTGAAACGCAAGTAACTTTGTGGGCGGGTCTCG
>NC_138238.1:39779850-39784850 GCF_964197995.2 Scardinius erythrophthalmus
TTTAAAACATTAAATCTTTCAGGGTGAAACAAGTAATTGTCTTTATAAACGAGTCATTGAATCATTCACTCAAACAATTTGTTCTAAACACTGAGTCATACAGGAACAAAACAAGTAATTGTCTTTATAAACAAGTCATTAAATCATTGAATCATTCACTCAACCAATTTGTTCAAAACACTGATTTATTCATGATGGAAACAAGTAATTAGCTGTGTTGGACTAGAAGCGGCGCTGCACAGACCGATCAGTGTATGACATCATAGTCCCGCGAGAGCGTTTAGAGAACCGGCGGCTACACATGGTTTCGAATCACTCTCGCGTTACTGATGTTATACACCGATCGCTCTGTGCAGTGCCGCTTCAAGTCCAACACACCTATTGTCTTTATAAATGAGTCTTTGAATCATTCACTCAAGTGATTCATACAAAGCACTGATTAATTCAGGTATGAAACAAGTAATTGTCTTTAAGAGTGAGTAACTGAATCATTCACTCAAACGATCTGTTCAAAACACTGATTCAGTCAGGGACTAAACAAGTAAGTGCCTTTATGAGTGAGTCATTGAATCATTCACTCAAACGATTTGTTCAAAACACTGATTCAGTCAGGGACTAAACAAGTAAGTGTCTTTATGAGTGAGTAACTGAATCATTCACTCAAAAGATTTGCTCAAAACACTGATTCAGTCAGGGACTAAATAAGTAAGTGCCTTTATGGGTGAGTCATTGAATCATTCACTCAAACGATTCGATCAAAACCCTGATTCAGTCAGGTGCTGCGTTCCAGTCCACTTTTAGACATGCACTTGCGAACTTCCCTAAGCACTTCCCCTCGGGGAATCCCTGCCGCCATTTTGAAGTGCGTTCCACTTCGTGAAGTGGACGAGGGAAGTTTATATGGACAGACCCTCGTTCCCTCGATTTTGACCGAGGGAGCGAGTCTGCTTCAAATGTACACTTCAGGCACCTATATGTCCCACAATGCAACACGATTGTGACGTCACCGCATATCTCGTCTAATCACCACCACACAAACAACTCTATGATATATTAATTATAATTTTTTTTAAATTTAAAACAACCCAAACACACCTATAAACATTTGGATGCTGCATTAAACAAATTCTTAAAGGGAAAAAAATGTAAATAATAAATCAACTCCACAGCTGATTCCAAGTGATCAAGGGCTTAGGACGTTCCAGTTCAGCCCATTGCAGTTTCCGCCAGTAGTGGGCACTCGCAATGACGTACATCCGAGTGAACGAGACGAAGGGAAGTTAGCAAGTGAAGGGCATGACAATTTTGGACTGGAACGCAGCCAGGGACTAAACAAGTAAGTGCCTTTATGAGTGAGTCATTGAATCATTCACTCAAACGATTCGTTCAAAACACTGATTCAGTCAGGGACTAAACAAGTAAGTGCCTTTATGAGTGAGTCATTGAATCATTCACTCAAACGATTCGTTCAAAACCCTGATTCAGTCAGGGACTAAACAAGTAAGTGCCTTTATGAGTGAGTAACTGAATCATTCACTCAAACGATTTGTTCAAAACACTGATTCAGTCAGGGACTAAACAAGTAAGTGCCTTTATGAGTGAGTCATTGAATCATTCAATCAAAAGATTTGCTCAAAACACTGATTCAGTCAGGGACTAAATAAGTAAGTGCTTTATGGGTGAGTCATTGAATCATTCACTCAAACGATTCGATCAAAACCCTGATTCAGTCAGGGACTAAACAAGTAAGTGCCTTTATGAGTGAGTCATTGAATCATTCACTCAAACGATTCGTTCAAAACACTGATTCAGTCAGGGACTAAACAAGTAAGTGCCTTTATGAGTGAGTCATTGAATCATTCACTCAAACGATTCGTTCAAAACCCTGATTCAGTCAGGGACTAAACAAGTAAGTGCCTTTATGAGTGAGTAACTGAATCATTCACTCAAACGATTCATTCAAAACCCTGATTCAGTCAGGAAGGAAACCCCACTAATGAATGTTTTGCTAGGAAAACAAGTTGATTCTGTTTTCGCCTCATATGGAACTATTTTCATTGGCGGAGCAAAAATAGACAAAATAAATGGCAATACTGTGTGTAAAAATGTAAGTTACTCTTTGTTTATTGAAATGTTATAAAAGCAATATTACACTCGCAATCACAGCTGTGTTGATATTCAGAAGATATCATTCTTGCTCGTGTGATATTGCTTAAATACATTCCCGAAACATAAGCTTTGGTTGTGGACATGCAACAGTTCGAGTAGTTGTCAATGTTCATTCCTTCATCCATTCGTTTGTCCATTTATCATCACAATCATAATTGTGCCGTCGACACACAAGAATCCAGACTGACTGATGGTGTGTGTGTGTGTTCACTCGTACCTCTGAGATCATGCTTCAGCGATCTGTACATCTGCTTTAGTTTAGGTCACACAACCTGTACTTCTGTGTCGGCTGCCAGCAACTGTCATGGACTGCAAGTATGTGGACAAACAAGAGAAATCTAATGATGTTGAGCTCTGGCACACTGAGCTCACGCACAAACAATACTGGCAGCGCTCTCGCCTGAACACTGATACGCGCTGAGGCCATCACTGCCAGACGCAAACTCAATCTGGACCAATCTAGATCAAACTTTTAACGTTTGCTCTTATGATCTCCACAACTCCAGACACAGGTGAGTTCATAAAAGCTGGACGTGGAAACATGCCTTCTGGCAACATGAAGCGCTTTCGCGGGGCAAGAGAAGGCATGATTGCCCTCAGTGATTGCCCTCAATAAGAATTATCACAGCTTTACAGACAAACTGGATCACAAAACCCTCAACAATCAAAACCAGATGAGTGACTCAACAGCACAAAAATAGCAGTACACTTGTCTTCAAGGCACATACCTGCAAAAACAACTTGTGCCCTGTGTAATTTGTCCGAATGAGAGCAATTACGTATTAATTATGCAATTGCACAACACACATGCTATTTTAGAATATCCACACTAGTGCAAAAACACAGCAAACGTTTCTCTCAAAGTTATAAACAAACGTTCTTCCAGTAACATTAACAGAACTAGGGATGCACGATATATCGCCACCATATCGGTATCGGCTGATAAATGTTCATTTTTATTGTTAAATGATACGAAAATTTGTTTGATATATTAAAGCTGATCAATAATGTATTATCTCCTTCAGCTGAGACTCTTCAGATGCCACTGTTCAACATGATGGGTTTGAATTGCTTGAAATATGATCAGAATCACCTCAAAAAGGAAAATAGAGTTCAGTGCAACATGTGCAGCGCAAGTCTGTCATATCGGCTGCATATCATTATCATGAGAACATTATTATAATAATATATTATAATTATTATATAATGTGATTGGAACATGATGAGACTTTTGTTTTTGTCATCAGCCTCTCAAAAATTATATAAAAATTTGAATTTAGATTTATCAGCCAATATATCGGTTATCGGCTTTCAAATATGAAGAATTATCAGTTATTGGTATCAGGCATACCTGTGCACCTAAATAGAACTTTCATTAAAAGTGATCTGGTTTTTAATAATGTTCTCAAAACATCAGCACAGAAATATTATTTATACATCACTCATGGAGCGCTTTTAGTTGGATTTAATGTTGTTTAAATGTTACTTGTTTCAGAACATTCAGAGAACATTCTCATAATGTAATGGATGGAATGTTCCCTTAACGTTCACTTAACCAAGAAAAACTATCAAACAAAACTGGATGTTCTGAGCGTTCAGAAATAACGATTTCATAACTTAATGGGAATGTTAACAAAACATTTTTAGAGCATATTTTCCTAACTCAGCGCATACATCTGTCCTTGTTTTGCCAGGCTGGTGTAACTCTATTAAACAGAGATGTCATGTTAACTGCTCTGTCTGTAAATAGCAGACTGTAATCTTGACACGACACAGGCATCCGTGACACACACACTCACACACACACTCTCAACATGTGTGCTCAGGGCATCAGGGAAACCGGCTTCATAGAGATGCACCATGTGAACTTTTTTTATTTTATTATTGCCTTTGTTCCCAATCACATACGTTGTAATCATCAAATTAGGAGTCAATGGAAATTAAACACAAAATTCATCCTGTGAAAACTGTTGAAATCAGTCGCTGTGTTACCATGGATACGGTCATTTAAAACATTTTAGCGGCTCAATTTATTCATTTATTTAGTCCAAAAAATTATTTTGTAAAATTAGTAATGCACGAAATTAAAATTGGCCGATACAATAACCGCTTTGAAAGCTGATAACCGATATATTGGTCTATAAACCTAATTTTTGAGAGCCTTATTATAAAAACAAAAGTCTCATCATGTCCCAATCACACAATTATAATGATGTTCTCATGATAATGTTATGTAGCCGATATGACAGACTTGCGCTGCACATGTTGCACTGAACTCTATTTTCCTTTTTGAAGTGATTCAATCATATTTCAAGCAATTCAAACCCATCATGTTGAACAGTGGCATCTGAAGAGTCTCAGCTGAAGGAGATAATACATTATTGATCAGCTTTAATATATCGGACAAATGTTCTTATCGGGCCGATAACGATAACAATAAAAATGATAATATATCGGCCGATACCGATATGGTGCATCTCTACTGCTTGATTGTTAAAGTTCAGAGTTAGAGAGGACATGATGTTCGCAAGGCATGCTGGGAGGTTTCGCAGATTTCCAGCAGAGGACTAAAGGCCTGAACTGGTGTGATGTCATTTCCAACACAGAGCTCATTTCTGGAGTTTGAAACAGCTTGACGAAGTCAAACACCTCTGAACTCCCATTGGTCGGTGTGGTGATGATGTAATAGGTGGGTGTGGCTCAGAGGCTCCGCCTTTTTTGAGGTGTGAATCTCTGGTTAATTTCTTCTGTTCGGACTCGAGTAAAAACATGAACACACTGGAGAGCCGCTTTAAAGTAGAAACTGAAGCTGTGACTCTAATTGAAAGAGA
>NC_138238.1:39789850-39802350 GCF_964197995.2 Scardinius erythrophthalmus
ACTTCCTAACTTGTTGCTTTTTTTTTTGAGGAAATGAGGAAAAAAAAGCTAGAACTGTGGAATGTGTCTTAATAATTAGTAATTGTGAGTTTAAATTCAGAAATAAAGTCACATTGTGAGATACAAAATTGAAATTACAAGAAAAAGGTCACATTGTAAGATATAAAGAAATTTTGAGCTGAAATTTAAAGTCACATTGTGACGCCACTTTGCGAATAAGTTAATAACTAATGATTTTTACAATGGAAATGAATCAATCAAAAATGACTTAACTTTACTTAAGCTGGACTATGACACTGTTTTCTTTTAGATCTGCTGTTCAGCCGAAACAAACTTTGTTGCATTATTTTCCTGTTATCACTGAAAGAGAGAAATCAAGTCATGTCAGCTTTATTTCTATAGCGTTTTTACAACACAGATCGTTTCAAAGCAGCTTTACAGAGATAACAGGAAAATAATGCAACAAAGATTGTGTCTAGAAGAATATACCCACTAAACATTGGACGTGCGGAAGACGTCGGAAAAAGACGTCATCTGGCGTCACAGTCTGCACCTTCAAGGGGAGCAAAATTGGACGTGCAAAAACGACGTAGAAAATACGTCGTTTCGACCTGTCTATGCGCAGTGGGTAGCATCAGTCCAGCTTAAGTAAGTTCAGTGATGGTTCATTTCTGTTGTAAAAAAGTTATTAATTTAGTTCATATTTATATATATAGCCGCTCAGTTCAGTTCTTATGGTGTCAATGCAGACAGATCAATAATATTGTTGGATATTAAATTAAATGTCCCCATAAGAGTCAAAAGAGTCGAAGCATCAGAGACGAGACAGAAACTCAGAGTCCAGGATCTTCTCTGTCACCCAGACGTTTCCAAGCACTTTAGTTGGACTTTAAGCAAAGCAAAGGGCTTAAACTCGCTAATGGCAGTGAGACCCGTCGGCTCGCTCTGCCACGCGCTCCAATATACAACTCAGGTCAAATATTTACATTAGGACATCTTGAGTTGTGAACGGCTGTTTTCCTGTGCAAGAGTGTGTGGCCGCACACGTTTCCCCATGACTGGAGTCTGGAAGGTTTAATTAGCAGGTGAAAGTGCTTAAAGGCCAGAGTTTGACAGTGAACACTGAGCATCTCTGAGAAATTCCTGCGAGGGTCACTGAGCCCCATCTTAATCCCTCCCTGTAATTGGGCCGAAGTCTGAAGCCGTGACATCTTACATCTGAGTGTGTGCGTGTGTGACACGTCTGCGGCTGTGACATCTTACATCTGAGTGTGTGTGTGTGTGTGACATGTCTGCGGCCGTGACATCTTACATCTGAGTGTGTGTGACACGTCTGAAACACGCCTGTGCGCTCATGATATGTGTCTGTATACAGTAACACAGCCCGACACACACACACATGTTCTTTAACAGGTTATCCATCTTCACCGCTAGTAGATCCAGCGTTTAAAAGCATACTGGATTCATCAGAATCATTATCTTTCAGCGTGTGTTTATTGGCGTCCTGAATGCAGAAAATCACAAAACATTCCATACAGGGTCTATTATAAATGATGTCTTAGTTTTTGTATAATTTAATGTGTTTAGATGTCAGGAATATCATTCATCAGTTTCCAGCGAAAACATTTCTACACTTTGAATAAATGCATAATTCTTCGGGTTCTTTTTGGGGTACATTTAAAGTGCAATGAGAAAAAACCTAAATCAAATTCAAATTAAAGTGAAGCTTTTTGTCAGCACTTTGAATTGCACACTGTCTACGGTGCTGTTCGTGTCATTTGTTATTCATGTCTTTTAACTGCTGCTACATTTACTAACGCCAGGAATTGTCTTATTTTGAGACGTTATGAAATACTTTTTAAAACAATGCATTCAGATAATAATGATTTAATATGTTCAGTCCCAAGTGTTTTCAGTAGGAGTTCTGTCTGAGTTGAGAGAACCGGCTGCGTCTCAGACAGACAGACAGACAGACAGATAGATAGATAGATAGATAGATAGATAGACAGACAGACAGACAGACAGACAGACAGATAGATAGATAGACAGAGACAGACAGACAGACAGACAGACAGACAGATAGATAGATAGATAGATAGATAGATAGATAGATAGACAGACAGACAGACAGACAGACAGATAGATAGAGAGTCAGGTAGATAGATAGATAGACAGACAGCCAGACAGACAGACAGACAGACAGACAGACAGACAGATAGACAGACAGACAGACAGATAGATAGACAGTCAGATAGATAGATAGATAGATAGATAGATAGATTATTTATTGCGTTATATTATTTTAACATGTTTAGGATTTTGAATTAATTGCATGCGTTAATATTGACAGCCCTAATATTAGTATTAGCCCTAATATATATATATATATTGGGACACCCCTCCAAATCATTGAATTCAGGTGTTCCAGTCACTTCCATGGCAACAGTTCTATAAATCAAGGGTGCAGTAGTGGTGTAAAGCGTGGGGTGCAGTGGAGTAAAGCGTGGGGTGCAGTGGAGTAAAGCGTGGCGTGCAGTGGTGTAAAGCGTGGCATGCAGTGGTGTAAAGCATGAGATGCAGTGGTGTAAAGCATGGGGTGCAGTGGTGTAAAGCGTGGGATGCAGTGGTGTAAAGCGTGGGGTGCAGTGGAGTAAAGCGTGGCGTGCAGTGGAGTAAAGCGTGGGATGCAGTGGTGTAAAGCGTGGGATGCAGTGGTGTGAAGCGTGGCGTGCAGTGGAGTAAAGCGTGGGATGCAGTGGTGTAAAGCGTGGGATGCAGTGGGGTAAAGCGTGGGGTGCAGTGGTGTAAAGCGTGGGGTGCAGTGGAGTAAAGCGTGGCGTGCAGTGGAGTAAAGCGTGGCGTGCAGTGGTGTAAAGCGTGGCGTGCAGTGGTGTAAAGCATGAGATGCAGTGGTGTAAAGCGTGGGGTGCAGTGGTGTAAAGCGTGGGATGCAGTGGTGTAAAGCGTAGGGTGCAGTGGAGTAAAGCGTGGGGTGCAGTGGAGTAAAGCGTGGCGTGCAGTGGAGTAAAGCGTGGGATGCAGTGGTGTGAAGCGTGGGGTGCAGTGGTGTAAAGCGTGGGATGCAGTGGTGTAAAGCGTAGGGTGCAGTGGAGTAAAGCGTGGGGTGCAGTGGAGTAAAGCGTGGCGTGCAGTGGAGTAAAGCGTGGGATGCAGTGGTGTAAAGCGTGGGGTGCAGTGGTGTAAAGCGTGGCATGCAGTGGTGTAAAGCATGAGATGCAGTGGTGTAAAGCGTGGGGTGCAGTGGTGTAAAGCGTTGGATGCAGTGGTGTAAAGCGTGGGGTGCAGTGGTGTAAAGCGTGGCGTGCAGTGGTGTAAAGCATGAGATGCAGTGGTGTAAAGAATGGGGTGCAGTGGTGTAAAGCGTGGGATGCAGTGGTGTAAAGCGTAGGGTGCAGTGGAGTAAAGCGTGGCGTGCAGTGGTGTAAAGCATGAGATGCAGTGGTGTAAAGCGTGGGGTGCAGTGGTGTAAAACGTGGGGTGCAGTGGAGTAAAGCGTGGCGTGCAGTGGTGTAAAGCATGAGATGCAGTGGTGTAAAGCGTGGGGTGCAGTGGTGTAAAGCGTGGGGTGCAGTGGTGTAAAGCATGAGATGCAGTGGTGTAAAGCGTGGGGTGCAGTGGTGTAAAGCGTGGGGTGCAGTGGAGTAAAGCGTGGCGTGCAGTGGTGTAAAGCATGAGATGCAGTGGTGTAAAGCGTGGGGTGCAGTGGTGTAAAGCGTGGGGTGCAGTGGAGTAAAGCGTGGGGTGCAGTGGTGTAAAGCGTAGGATGCAGTGGTGTAAAGCGTAGGGTGCAGTGGAGTAAAGCGTGGCGTGCAGTGGTGTAAAGCATGAGATGCAGTGGTGTAAAGCGTGGGGTGCAGTGGTGTAAAGCGTGGGGTGCAGTGGAGTAATGCGTGGGATGCAGTGGTGTAAAGCGTGGGGTGCAGTGGAGTAAAGCGTGGGGTGCAGTGGAGTAAAGCGTGGGATGCAGTGGTGTAAAGCATGAGGTGCAGTGGTGTAAAGCGTGGGGTGCAGTGGTGTAAAGCGTGGGGTGCAGTGGTGTAAAGCATGGGGTGCAGTGGTGTAAATCGTGGGATGCAGTGGTGTAAAGCGTGGGGTGCAGTGGAGTAAAGCGTGGGGTGCAGTGGTGTAAAGCGTGGGATGCAGTGGTGTAAAGCATGAGGTGCAGTGGTGTAAAGCGTGGGGTGCAGTGGAGTAAAGAGTGGGGTGCAGTGGTGTAAAGTGTGGGGTGCAGTGGTGTAAAGCGTGGGATGCAGTGGAGTAAAGCGTGGGGTGCAGTGGTGGTGTAAAGCGTTGGATGCAGTGGTGTAAAGCGTGGGATGCAGTGGTGTAAAGCGTGAGGTGCAGTGGTGTAAAGCATGGGGTGCAGTGGTGTAAAGCGTGGGATGCAGTGGTGTAAAGCGTGGGGTGCAGTGGTGTAAAGCGTGGGATGCAGTGGTGTAAAGCATGGGATGCAGTGGTGTAAAGCGTGTAAAGCGTGGGATGCAGTGGTGTAAAGCGTGTGACGCAAGGGATGCAGTGGTGTAAAGCGTGGGATGCAGTGGTGTAAAGCGTGGGGTGCAGTGGAGTAAAGCGTGGGGTGCAGTGGAGTAAAGCGTGGGATGCAGTGGTGTAAAGCGTGGGGTGCAGTGGTGTAAAGCGTGGGGTGCAGTGGTGTAAAGCGTGGGCTGCAGTGGTGTAAAGCGTGGGATGCAGTGGTGTAAAGCGTGGGATGCAGTGGTGTAAAGCGTGGGGTGCAGTGGTGTAAAGCGTGGGCTGCAGTGGTGTAAAGCGTGGGATGCAGTGGTGTAAAGCGTGGGATGCAGTGGAGTAAAGCGTGGGGTGCAGTGGTGTAAAGCGTGGGATGCAGTGGAGTAAAGCGTGGGGTGCAGTGGAGTAAAGCGTGGGGTGCAGTGGTGTAAAGCGTGGGACGCAGTGGAGTAAAGCGTGGGATGCAGTGGAGTAAAGCGTGGGATGCAGTGGTGTAAAGCGTGTGATGCAGTGGAGTAAAGCGTGGGGTGCAGTGGTGTAAAGCGTGAGATGCAGTGGTGTAAAGCGTGGGGTGCAGTGGTGTAAAGCGTGGGATACAGTGGTGTAAAGTATGGGATGCAGTGGTGTAAAGCAGTGGTGTAAAGCGTGGGATGCAGTGGTGTAAAGCGTGTAAAGCGTGGGATGCAGTGGTGTAAAGCGTGAGGTGCAGTGGTGTAAAGCGTGGGATGCAGTGGTGTAAAGCATGGGATGCAGTGGTGTAAAGCGTGTAAAGCGTGGGATGCTGTGGTGTAAAGCGTGTAAAGCGTGGTATGCAGTGGTGTAAATCGTGGGGTGCAGTGGTGTAAAGCGTGTAAAGCGTGGGATGCAGTGGTGTAAATCGTGGGGTGCAGTGGTGTAAAGCGTGTAAAGCGTGGGATGCAGTGGTGTAAATCGTGGGGTGCAGTGGTGTAAAGCGTGGGATACAGTGGTGTAAAGTGTGGGATACAATGGTGTGAAGTGTGGGATGCAGTGGTGTAAAGCGTGCGATGCAGTGGTGTAAAGCATGTGATACAGTGGTGTAAAGCGTGGGATACAGTGGTGTAAAGTGTGGGTTACAGTGGTGTAAAGTGTGGGATACAGTGGTGTAAAGTGTGAGATGCAGTGGTGTAAAGCGTGGGATGCAGTGGTGTAAAGCGTGGGATGCAGTGGTGTAAAGCATGGGATGCAGTGGTGTAAAGCGTGTAAAGCGTGGGATGCAGTGGTGTAAAGCATGTAAAGCGTGGGATGCAGTGGTGTAAAGCGTGGGATGCAGTGGTGTAAAGCGTGGGATTCAGTGGTGTAAAGCGTGGGATGCAGTGGTGTAAAGTGTGGGATGCCGTGGTGTAAAGTGTGGATGCAGTGGTGTAAAGTGTGGGATGCAGTGGTGTAAAGTGTGGATGCAGTGGTGTAAATTGTGGGATGCAGTGGTGTAAATCGTGGGGTGCAGTGGTGTAAAGTGTGGAAGGCCGTGGTGTAAAGTGTGGATGCAGTGGTGTAAAGTGTGGGGTGCAGTGGTGTAAAGTGTGGAAGGCCGTGGTGTAAAGTGTGGATGCAGTGGTGTAAAGTGTGGGATGCAGTGGTGTAAAGCGTGTAAAGCGTGGGATGCAGTGGTGTAAAGCGTGGGATGCAGTGGTGTAAAGCGTGTAAAGCGTGGGATGCAGTGGTGTAAAGCGTGGGATGCAGTGGTGTAAAGCGTGTAAAGCGTGGGATGCAGTGGTGTAAAGCGTGGGATGCAGTGGTGTAAAGCGTGGGATGCAGTGGTGTAAAGCGTGTAAAGCGTGGGATGCAGTGGTGTATAGCGTGGGGTGCAGTGGTGTAAAGCGTGTAAAGCGTGGGATGCAGTGGTGTAAATCGTGGGGTGCAGTGGTGTAAAGCGTGTAAAGCGTGGGATGCAGTGGTGTAAATCGTGGGGTGCAGTGGTGTAAAGCGTGGGATGCAGTGGTGTAAAGCATGGGATGCAGTGGTGTAAAGCATGTGATACAGTGGTGTAAAGCGTGGGATACAGTGGTGTAAAGCGTGGGATACAGTGGTGTAAAGCATGTGATACAGTGGTGTAAAGTGTGGGATACAGTGGTGTAAAGCGTGGGATACAGTGCTGTAAAGTGTGGGATACAGTGGTGTAAAGCGTGGGATACAGTGGTGTAAAGTGTGGGATACAGTGGTGTGAAGTGTGGGATGCAGTGATGTAAAGCGTGTAAAGCGTGGGATGCAGTGGTGTAAAGCGTGGTGAAAAGCGTGGGGTGCAGTGGTGTAAAGCGTGGGATGCAGTGGTGTAAAGCGTGGGATGCAGTGGTGTAAAGCGTGGGATGCAGTGGTGTAAAGCGTGGGATGCAGTGGTGTAAAGCATGTGATACAGTGGTGTAAAGCGTGGGATACAGTGGTGTAAAGTTTGGGATACAGTGGTGTAAAGTGTGGGATACAGTGGTGTAAAGTGTGAGATGCAGTGGTGTAAAGCGTGGGATGCAGTGGTGTAAAGCGTGAGATGCAGTGGTGTAAAGCGTGGGAGGCAGTGGTGTAAAGCGTGGGATGCAGTGGTGTAAAGCGTGAGATGCAGTGGTGTTAAGCGTGGGAGGCAGTGGTGTAAAGCATGGGATGCAGTGGTGTATAGCGTAGGGTGCAGTGGTGTAAAGCGTGGGATGCAGTGGTGTAAAGCGTGTAAAGCGTGGGAGGCAGTGGTGTAAAGCGTGGGATGCAGTGGTGTAAAGCGTGAGATGCAGTGGTGTTAAGCGTGGGAGGCAGTGGTGTAAAGCATGGGATGCAGTGGTGTATAGCGTGGGGTGCAGTGGTGTAAATCGTGGGGTGCAGTGGTGTAAAGCGTGTAAAGCGTGGGATGCAGTGGTGTAAATCGTGGGGTGCAGTGGTGTAAAGCATGTGATACAGTGGTGTAAAGCGTGGGATACAATGGTGTAAAGCGTGTAAAGCGTGGGATGCAGTGGTGTAAAGCATGGGATGCAGTGGTGTAAAGCATGTGATACAGTGGTGTAAAGCGTGGGATACAGTGGTGTAAAGTGTGGGATACAGTGGTGTAAAGCGTGGGATACAGTGGTGTAAAGCATGTGATACAGTGGTGTAAAGTGTGGGATACAGTGGTGTAAAGCGTGGGATACAGTGGTGTAAAGCGTGGGATACAGTGGTGTAAAGTTTGGGATACAGTGGTGTGAAGTGTGGGATGCAGTGATGTAAAGCGTGTAAAGTGTGGGATACAGTGGTGTAAAGCATGTGATACAGTGGTGTAAAGTGTGGGATACAGTGGTGTAAAGTTTGGGATACAGTGGTGTAAAGTGTGGGATACAGTGGTGTAAAGTGTGAGATGCAGTGGTGTAAAGCGTGGGATGCAGTGGTGTAAAGCGTGAGATGCAGTGGTGTTAAGCGTGGGAGGCAGTGGTGTAAAGCGTGGGATGCAGTGGTGTAAAGCATGGGATGCAGTGGTGTAAAGCGTGTAAAGCGTGGGATGCAGTGGTGTAAAGCGTGTAAAGCGTGGGATGCGATGGTGTAAAGCGTGGGATGCAGTGGTGTAAAGCGTGTAAAGCATGGGATGCAGTGGTGTAAAGCGTGGGATGCAGTGGTGTAAAGCGTGTAAAGCGTGGGATGCAGTGGTGTAAAGCGTGTAAAGCGTGGGATGCGATGGTGTAAAGCGTGGGATGCAGTGGTGTAAAGCGTGTAAAGCGTGGGATGCGATGGTGTAAAGCGTGGGATGCAGTGGTGTAAAGCGTGTAAAGCGTGGGATGCGATGGTGTAAAGCGTGGGATGCAGTGGTGTAAAGCGTGTAAAGCATGGGATGCAGTGGTGTAAAGCGTGTAAAGCGTGGGATGCAGTGGTGTAAAGCGTGTAAAGCGTGGGATGCAGTGGTGTAAAGCGTGTAAAGCGTGGGATGCAGTGGTGTAAAGCGTGTAAAGCGTGGGATGCAGTGGTGTAAAGCGTGTAAAGCGTGGGATGCGATGGTGTAAAGCATGGGATGCAGTGGTGTAAAGCGTGTAAAGCATGGGATGCAGTGGTGTAAAGCGTGTAAAGCATGGGATGCAGTGGTGTAAAGCGTGTAAAGCGTGGGATGCAGTGGTGTAAAGCGTGGGGTGCAGTGGTGTAAAGCGTGGGATGCAGTGGTGTAAAGCATAAACACACTCCTAAACCTTGTGGAAAGAGTTGAAGCTGTTATACTGTAGCTGCAAAGGGTGGGCCAGCTCCATATTAAATCCTATGGATTATTAATTGGATGTCATTAAAGGGATACTTCACCTCTGGAAAGAAGAATGTGTATTCAAAATAGGTCATTTATGTAGAAGAAATGTGAAGAATTTTTTTTAATTTGGAGCTTTCTAGACTGAGAAAAGACAGAAAATGTATTTTTGGCTTATGTGGATGAAAGACAACAACTCCCAGAATGCACTTGCTTCACTGCCCTAGGAGGCCACGCCTACCGGTTAGAGAGCGCAGTTGAAAACAACAAGGTTAGGCTACCCTATGAGGCTACCAGTGAGTCTCCGTGACAAGTCTGCCTGGGATTTCGAGATCGCCCAAAATGTCCGGGATTCGGCTTTTGCGTTCTACAGTCGCCATTCATCATGTTTACTGTGGCGAGCAGGACGAGGCTGACGGTCGCGGGAGAACGGCGCGATGCCGGTGGCGTGATTACTGAGACGTGCCGGTCTCGCATCTCTCACGGAGGAGCAGGAATTTTCTTAGCAATGTTAAAACGCACATCAACCGATCACTTGTTTAGCGTTCATGTAAACACTACATTCAGATTCACCAATCGGAATGAATTCAGTTAGATTGAAACAAGAGGTGTGCATGTAAACAATGAATGGC
This sequence comes from Scardinius erythrophthalmus, assembly GCF_964197995.2. NCBI lineage: Eukaryota > Metazoa > Chordata > Actinopteri > Cypriniformes > Leuciscidae > Scardinius > Scardinius erythrophthalmus. Next base: position 39,799,163 of record NC_138238.1, read on the forward strand.
GACCGCGGAAAGCAAAAGCTGAATCCCGGACATTTTGAACGATCTCGCCTGCCGGACAAGTCCGGGAAAAGGAGGATGGTAACCCCTACTACTCAGCTTTCTCCACAGAGCAAGAGCCTGCTAGCTCAGCCAAAGAAAGATGGCTGACTGTGTGTACATTCTGTGAGTGAGATCCCACCCTATGGGTGGGTTGAGAACATGCAGGACAGCACCTCCTACTGGCTGTAGTCTTTAGCCTCTGGCCAGAAAACGCAAAATGACGATTTTTGCGTCATCGGAGGATTTTTTCCAGACAAAAAATACATAAATCTCTCCTCTCAGGGGGATATGAGGGTGGAAAGCATGGTAATTCGAAAATACTACAGGTTTTCTACTAATACAAAGCTTAATGCTAAATCCTGAAGTATCCCTTTAAAGTTCATGTGCATGTAAAGGCAGACGTTCCAAAACTTTTGGTAATATAGTGTATATACACAGGTAAACACTCACAGAACAGCAGAAGATATGCCCCCGCTTCTTAGGCAAACCTTGTTTTTCTATTACAAAGAGCTTAGTCGAGATCCTCGTCAGAATTCACATATTAATATAGTCAAACTCTGCTTCATATGATTGATTGGCTTTATCAGCCTGAATCAGACCTTATCAGAGCTTTCTCACGCATTGTTTTTCTTTTAAATAAAGTCTGAGTCTGTAAAGGCCACACTGAGAGCTTCATTCGACGCCGGTCAGGAGAAGCAAAACCCAAATCAGAAGAGACAAGAGCAGGCGTTGGGCCAAAGCCACACGAGAAACAGAAGATTTGAGGAACATTTCTGGTGTCGTGAGCCAGAGATCTGAGTCCAACCGGCAACAGACAATAATCCTGGAATCCAAAACATCACTGAGCTTGGGACGTCCATACTCAATCTGGACTGGCGTTTTTATTTCTGTTTAGCGTTTGGGAATTAATTTTCTCTGAGAGGCTGAATGCAGGATGACAGCGGAGGAAATAAATATGCATGAATGACTATATATATATATATATATGGTAAATATTGAGATCAATAATAATCTTAATTTGTAAATCTTTGGTGAAATGGCAGTTTGCAGTGAAGAATGATTCCCCAAATGGATGAATCTTATGAGATGGTTCTTTTAACGATTCGTTTAAAGGAGTTACCAATTTTCACCGGTTTGCTGTTTATTGTACAGCATTAGCAGAATGAGAATTTCTTTCATTTTGTTTAAAACTGAAATATACTCATGCAAATCAGAATAGAATTAAATTAGAAATCACACACAGTACTGAATCGAATCAGGACATGTGTACTGATATAGATCCCCCGAATGACACACATGAACACACAACACACCTTTAGACAGTCCATTTCACACTTTTAAAGGCCCTCAAAAATATTTGTGATATATATGTTTCCTGCAAAACCTGACGCACACATTCAAATTCAACTCCAAGTAGAAATGCATCTCGCAACTTACAACTGCTTTCAACAACAACAATCTACATCAAAAACATGCATCCAAAAGTACGTGTTCTCTCTGGAAGAACACTGTCAGATAAATGGAGATCTGTTTTCATAATTTGATTTATGATTGGAAAGAAAGAGTTGTATATGTTTGGGTCAGATCTCTGAACTACATGTAACACGCGTGTTTAGTCTGAAGACTACTGTATATGTTGAGGAATGTCTTTGGCGTGCAGGTCAGTGTCGCTTGGGTCTCGTGAGCGTGGAGATCTGTGTTCCCGAATATACAGGGACGTCATCTGTGAGATCTGGATGTTTTGTGTGAATGTTATGAAGATGTTGAACAGCGTCACGAGGAACCGTTACATTCCTCTTGTTTATGGCGGACATTAAACCTGCGCTTCACCTTCATCTGCACAACTTTTGTTTAATCTTGTTCTTTCTCCTTCTTTAAGGACTCATCTGGGTGTTTAATGCAGGAACATCATGCCAAGGTATTCAAGTGGTTCGCAACTGAATTGTGTTTGAGGTCTGATTATATCTGTGTGTTTCGGGTCCTCAGATGCCTGTCCTGGTGTTTGTCAGTAACGTCATTTCTGCAACGTATTTTCAGCTTCTGCTAAAGGCTCAAATCTACTTATTTTCAGTCAATCAGTTCATTCTATTTTCATTAGAATTAGTTCATGTTTAAACATTCCCATTTACTCTCGGCACTCATGTCGAGCCAAACACTTTTGACATACATTATTTTGTGCAAGACGCAAAAAAAAAAAAAATAGTATTTTATAATTTAAATGTATATATATATATATATATATATATATATATATATAAAAATAAATAAAAAATAAATATATATATATATTTTTTTTTTTTTAGACTTTCTTCAGTGAGGGTTAGGGTTAATAGAATATACATAAATATAAGTAAATAATGTTAAAGTGAATGGAGAATCATATGGGCCATTTTTATAATGCTTTTGTTGTGCATTTGTGTCCTTTTTACAGCTTAAAGGGTAGAAAAGTATGTCAATATTAAATATATAAAAGAAATAAAGAAAACATCCCTTGTGAAAAATAAATTACTGAATTGTATTTAAAATACATTTATTTCATAAGTAACATATGTCTATGTACTAACTGAAAATACACTGTAAATGTAGTCATTTCATGATTTCATCAAGCACACAAACTTAGTGCACTACAAATTACATTGTAAAGTAGTACAGCTTTTACAAATGCAATTGGGGAAGATGAAATATATATTAATCTTTAAGAAAGCACACTGGCTAGGTTCTGAATTCCAGCTAAAACATGTTTGAAACTTGTTGAAAGTGATAATCAGAATGATGTTCTTTGAGCAAAAAAAACTTTATGACCTACAAACGCATACACACACACACACACACACACACACACACACACACACACACACACACACACACACACACACACACATATATATTTACGGAAAGCTTTGAAAGAGAACCCCCACTTCATAACCCAGCATCTACTCTCAGTAGGGATTATGAGGAAACTCATCTTATGATCCTGTAGATTTATGAAGGCCATATTAATGTTCGTCTGTGGGGATTATTTGTAAGTTGTCATACACCATTCTTTCCACTAGGGATTATGAAAAACGTTCAATCTCCACTCGATCAACACACACATCAGCTGTCCTGAAACACTTAGCTAACCCACAGTAACCCAACCCTTGGGTCAA